>NC_051846.1:171706744-171711349 GCF_002237135.1 Teleopsis dalmanni
TGACTAAATTTAAAAAAAATGTAATATGCAAATTACCATAAAGTTTATTTAGATATAAATAACATAAATAATGTTTAGTTATATTTTTGGTTTTTATTTTGTCATTTAAATAAAAACAAATTTAATTGTTGGCGTAACTTACACACCCATTATTCAGAGTTTAGAAAAGGTTCTTTTGAGTTTAGCTCTTATGCAGCTGTTTTATTATTTCATAGTTATGGCCTTGTTTAAGCCATGCTAAGCTATTGATATATGCCTTACATAGTCTTGTATTCTTATTTGAAAGCATAAACATGACAGGTAGGAATGGTTTTATGCCAAATAATAACAATATTTTAGTAATTTATTAAGAATTTATGCATGTTCTACGAATAAAACAATAGCCTTCAAACTTAATATGTATATTTAGTTTAAGCTTGTTTCACACTTTTAAAATGCCTAATATATCATAATTGCTAGGTAGGTCCATTCCCTAATAGAGACAGGAATATTCAGTAATATGCTATCGTTTAGCTTGTAGCTGTTAACCAAAATATTGTAAATAATATTGGAATATAGTAGTGTCTTTCAAAATTTATCAGTTACTATAGTGTTTATATAAAAAGTAATTAATAGTGGTTTAGTAAAAGAGACTTATTAAATTTAAAAAAAGAATAATAAAAATTATAATATTAAATAATTAAAAATTAAAGTGCAGTACGCTTCAGCAACAAATAAGGTCAACGAATCTTCAAGTTATATCATTAATGAAATTCAGATTAGGTAAATACATATATATGATTAGGTAAATTAGATTCGATTAGATAACTAAATTAGATAAATACATATATATGTATTCACCTAATCATAAGTAATAAATAAATCGTATGTAATAAATAAATAAATACATATATATGTATTTACCTAATCATATGTAATAAATAAATCATATGTAATAAATAAATAAATACATATATATGTATTTACCTAATCATATGTTATAACATATGTTATACGTCATGTACAAAAAAATATTATACAAATTTATAAAATTTAGTTCTTCACTAAACATTGAGCCAAAATGATTTTTTTTTGTAAAAAAATTTCATAAAAAAAGTGAGATACTCTTTCTTGCCAACTTATCCGCTACGCAGTTGCCTTCAGCATCTTTGTTACCAGTATTCTAGAGAAGAGAAATGTTTAACTGCACCGCGACATCTCATTAAGAGATGGATAGCAGTCATAAGAAGTTTCCAATTTTCGTAAGCATAAACTTTATTAGGTTCATTAATTAGTTATTAATCAAGAACTAACGATTAGTCCATAACATTGTTATGGATAGTCCATGCTTGTTAGTCCATAAGCTAACAGTCTCAATCTTGTGTAATTCTTGCAAATGCTGAGCAATAATAGTCTAAGTGCACATACCTATTCCTAATATGATTGACATGCCGAAACTGTTTTGGACCTGCGGTAAACGTTTCTGATAGTTATTTTTTAGATTAAATATAATTCAGTAGAAAAGTGCTACAGAGTTCGATACAAATGATATTGTAATGGTGCAATGTCAGCATGAACATGATCAGAAAATTGGAGTAGGAATTGGGGTTACGGATTAATAGCACACCATCCCTTTTTCTACCGTAATCACCCATTTATCTTTATTAATGACGCGAATTGTAATATTTTTATATTATTTTATACTGTAAAATTTTATTTTTTAAATTTAATTTTGATTTTATTTATAATTTGAATATAAAATTTATTGGCAGCATAACTATTTTGTATCTGTAGCTTATCTTTGACTCTTTCAGGGCTAATTGAGTTATTCGTGTGTCTTACTTTTGGCACATAAACATAAAAACAAAAGCATAAAATGTCATAGAAAAGAATTTATTCTTATACTTGTCATACATATTTCAACTTGGAAAGACCTACAAATTCTATACTTATCAGATTTTTTGAATAAAATTTCCGTTCATTCTTGCCTTCATTATTGTAAAACAAAATAAGAGAAAGTATACCCAAAGAATTTTTTCTGTTTGTAATCTTTGCAGCTTCATTATATGTATTTATAATATATATATGAGTATGTTTATGTGTGCTTGACAGAAGTCAAAAGATTTTTATCTACTTTAATTCTAAAATATTTATCTTGAACATTTTTATGTCAAGGTTTATTGAAATAAAAAAAAATAAAATGGGCTAAAAATTAAATTTTGTGTAACAATCAAGTATTAAAAAAAATTCTATCATGCGAGAAAAATATAAACAAACATTGCTTTCATTTTCTAGCCATTGACATATTTCGAAATATATACATTTTAATTACATTACAGAGTCATTAAACTAAATAAGACTTCACAGTCTTCAGGTTCTTAAATAAAAATAACAAAAATATATGGAGAAATATAATGAAAAAAAGTATTGAAAAAAGTAAGTAATTAATTATATATTCACGTGGCAATACATGTTGTTTTGAATAATGAGTTTTTATTCCATTGTTGTTAATGTATATTTATTGTAAATGTTTTTAATAGAAGAGAAACCTATAAAATTTCATTTAAATATAGAAACTTTACAAATGCAATGTGCGCTAAATTTGCATTGAAACTTTTTTATCGCATGCGTATTTGGTTCATTGTTTGGTTTCATTTACATTAAACGTCACCGCGTCTACATCATTAAAATACAAATAAGGAAAATTGAAATACTTCAAGTGAGTAAACATTACAAGAACAAAAAAAAAATATATATATAAATAATGCATTTTAGTAATTAAATAGGAATTTAGACTTGATTACATTTGATTAGTCACGAATTAACATTAAAAAATAGCCCTTGCGTTTTACTGTATAACATTAGTTAGTATGTGCTTATATACAGATACATTAATTGGTACTTTTATATGTGCATTTAATTAATGTTTAATTGGCATTCATTTCACTTCAAAAGTCACTAGAGCATTTTATGCTATATTATTTTTACATAAAATAAACGAATTATTTAAAGAGAACTTTTAGTTCAAAGTTGGAAAACTTGACACATATATTTATATTTGCAGCATTAGTAAAAATCAATTAAAATAAATAAAATCAATTAAAATAATTATAATTTGAATTGTTTATTTAAAAGTAAATAAATATTTATTTTAAATATTTTTAAATTTTAATATTTTCAGTACATAAACGTTTATTGCATTTATTTATATATTTACTAGCAATTAATATATTCATATTCTCATACTATTGTGAAACAAAGTTTATACGACACATATATATAAAATCAATTAAAATAGTTATAACTTTATTTTGTTATTTAAAAATAAAGTTAAAATATTTTTCAATACTAATATATAAATATATATATGGTGTATTATTAAGTTTATAGCTTTTATTTATATATTTACTAGCTATTAAAATATTAATCTCCTCACACTATTGCGAAATAAACCATATAAACTTTATAAATATTTAATGTAATTATAAATAAAAATCTTGTATAAATCTAAATAAATTCAAATATGACGAAAATAATTGGTTTATCGTTACTCTCCAATACGTATCCTATACATGTATCCGGTTGTCTCTTATCTACAGATTCTGTGAAATACAGAGTGAAACATTAGTCAATTTTATTTCCACGTGTCTTGCGGTTGTCAGAAAACAGATTGTAGTGTCACAGAAATGTAAGATAGAATTTCACAGTTAAATGGATATATTTTTGAAGTTAGTTTAGAGATGAAATAGCATTACTTAATCTTCTGATCGTATTTCAACCTGAAATAGTTGGTATTAAGGAGATATGCTAAAGGCATAAATCCGAAAAGGAGTTCACACAGTAAGATAGGATTAATATATTATTCTTATATCTTTCGGGCTAAAAAAGTCTATAGGCGTTAGAACGAAAACCAAATAAGGAGGATTCTTTAAATTCGTTTCTTCGTAAATCAGCCACTGGAGAAGAAACTTAATCCGATCGCATTAAAGATTTTTCAAAAAAACAAACTGAATTTCAAATTTTAAAATTAGAATAGTAAGAAATTGAAAAACTAAGATAGGCACAGAAAAACGAAAGTTAAATGATCAAGCTTGATGGTGTCGAAATAAATAATTCAATTGGTAGGTCTGAAATCAGAAAGTGTCGAGTTTTCGTGGAATTGCAACCTGTTAAGAAGCTTGACATATTGAAAAAATAGAAAAATTAGGAAAAAACAAAAACACTTTCTTTTCAAAACTATAAATTGAAATATGTTCACTCCAGAGGTGTGACGAATCTATATAGCCTTGATGGATATTTTTAATGATATTTAAAAAATTTATTCGAATTAATTATTATATATAAAATATTATTATATATTTATATTATTATTATTATTATTATACTATTTAAACTGAAGAGGAAGTTTTGTTGTCATTAATGCCATCCATTCTATTTAACTGTCCTTGCAGGTTCCAATGAGGTTTAGAATCTTGAACCAAGGGTTCAAGATATAGATAGACAGTATGTAAAAGGGTTAGATTAGAAGATTTCTTCTAACCTTAACTGAATAGCTATTAAAGAATGCAGATTACAATTATATTTTCTAATAATTATTATAAAGATAATGTCAGTATGTTGTTTTTT
>NC_051846.1:171711449-171717828 GCF_002237135.1 Teleopsis dalmanni
TGTTTGTCACCGAATATATAATGAATATGTTTAAATCAGATAAGACTTCTAATACCATTTCTTAATAATACTTCAATATATTACAGTCTAAGTGAGTCATTTCTTAAGCACATTTTAAAAACACAACTAAAATCACACTTCATTCCAGAAGCGGGGAACATCATTTGATAAATATCTATATTTAAAGTAAGTAAACTATATAAAAATAACAAATCTACGTTATTCATGGTATTTGATAAATGTCAAAGAAACAATTATTATCAAAAGGCAGACTTAAAGATTTTTTTGTTTAAATTGAATGGTTCTAATGTGGGCTTCATAATATTTTTATTTACTAAAAATATAACAGACCGTTATAGACAGTTTTCTAAATAACATAGTAACAATCCACAAAGACAAAATGTTTTTATCTTACTTGACTGTTCTGTTACTTCAGTCACTTATTATCTGTTAGGTTTCACCCGCTTATAAATTAGATTAGAGTATTTAGAAGCGTCGAGTTCACGCGTACCTAGTATTATAGAATTTTCGACTTGTGAACTAATTTTATTCAATAGGATGCATAACAAACATAAATGAAGGAGTTACAAAAATATCATGGAATTATATTACAAAAGAAACCTAGATAAAATTGACAGGACGATTTGATAGGACGAACAAAAATATTTAAAAATATTTATAACCCTAAATAACCCTATACATTTTTTTCCAATATTAAAACCCACTATCTAGTTTAATTAAAATCGAGAGTTGTTCTAAGTACCTGATGTCCCGCTCTGATGTCCCGCACAAAATAAAACCAAATTGCTACCCCATATATATAAATAAAATTTTGCAATCTAATAGCAAATCTAATACAAAATATCTTTAAAATTAAATATGTTATACAGACGTTTTCTAGAAGTGTTCTATAAAATTATTTAGTATTATTTATTTAATTTTATTTTTTCACTTTCTTTGTTTTCGTTTTGTTTGCTAAGATGTTTTTTCACTTTTTTGGTGCTATTAGCCTGCACTTTTAACTTGAAATATTTTAATTTACATCTGTATTTAATCTAATTTGAGTGGTGACAGTTTCCATGAGGGAGTTTACTTGATAATTTTTATTAACTTAACTTTTCAAAATAATTACTATAGAAGTTGTGGAAATTTAGATGAAAAAGAAAGTTTTTTTCTGTGATTAGGTTAGGTTAATGTGGTGGTCCAACTCGCTTGAATTCTACAGATACATATTATATATATTATTTTATTATCAGTATAGAAGTTGTGTAAATTTAGATCACAAAAAAAAGTTATTTTTTTGTGATCAGGTTAGTCTATCTTGAATCTTACAGATATATTGTAAACGGTTTTTCTGTGATAGGAATAGACCATAGGAATAGATTCACAGATTAGGTTAATGTGACAGTCCAACTCCATAGGCTGAAATCTAAAAATAGATTTTAAGGGGATTGATTGTTTCCAAGTTTACTGGATTGCTTATTGGTGACGAACGAAAATCGGTTAGACTATTTCTTCGTTAACAAGTTTATTACGCATGTATTATTTGAAATGAGAATAATCGTTGATAATGGGAACCAAAAAAGTATCTGTTGATTTTAGTCACTGCAACCAGCTAACCTACTAAAAGTAGGTAGGTATAAAATAAACTGAGTACCGACTTCCAGAAAGCGAAACACTAAACAATGTGATGGAAGCTAAAATGTCAGTTTTGGAGGGCATCCTAACTTCTGACAAGGATAGGACCTCGGTACTTAGCAGTTTCTCTTTTACCCAGATGAAAGCTAAATAGTAACATAAAATGTGACAAGAACTCTTATCCAATTCCAAACAGAGACAACATTCTGTCTACTCAGAATTCATTTTCTTAAGATAATGCCAAAAAGCTCAGTTCCATTTTATTGAACTGGGGATAGGGGATGTCGTGCCAGTAGTAATTTCTTTTGGCTACAGACTATAAGACTTCGGTCCTTAGTGGATCATCGAGCCTTTAAAAGATTATTTGCTAACTCGTTGCAGATAATTTCGGTAATTTCAATATCAATGATGCACAACGCACTATCGCAAAATTTGGAAGGTCAATTGTGGAAAATGTCGATAAAATCATGTCAATTATTGAGTGAGACCGTCATGTAAGCAATGTTTTGATTGCCCAAGAGCTAAACAGTGCACAAAAAACCGTTTCTTATGTTGAGCCTTTTTCGAGTTAGTGCATCTGGGCATAATAGCTGGGGGTTACTGCAGAGTCCCACCCATCTCACTGACAAATTTGAGTATTCCTCATAATCTTCGTGATTATTCAAAAATTGATCTAAGATCTGCGTACCGCCACGTGCGATTAGTGATTACTCTAAGATTAAATAGTGCTAAGTAGGGCAGCCTGTCGGTTTTCGCATATAGCTTCAGAGCTCTGTCCCTTATGTATTTTTTGACCGGATCTATTTTAAGGTCTCTTAGCATGTCATTCGTGCGGATGTTTGAAACCATTTGAATAAGACTTGATTTAAAAAGAACCTCGATATCAATTAGCATTATCTATATGGCAGAGTGCCCAACCCATCTATTATATAGTTAAAATAAGAACACGCAATTACTGTTTCTTAAAATTAACAGTATTAACACTACAACAACGTTTAATTTACCAAAAAACAAACAAAGAAATATTTTTTCAATTAATTTACTGCATATTTAAGGAAAATTGAATTAAAAAATTAAATTGACCTTACTCTTATATTGATTAAATTAAACATGCATCTAACATAAACCAGCATTACTCATAACAAAAGAAAACAACGTGTTGCCAGCTAATGTAGAATTTAGTTAAACGATATCTGATTTAATAAACAAACTTCAAAGACGACAATGAGGAAAATGAGGAAAATGTATCTAATTGAGAAATCTGTAGAATGTTGGCCATACGGAAGGCCTACTTGAAAAATTTCATTGTGTTTCGTTTTAATAAAAACATATGCCAACCAGAGCAGACGTAATGAGTCAAGTAATTTAATTATTTTTTGGAAAAACATCTTCACATCCATTGCAAAATAATTCTGAATCGGTTTTACAACAACTTCCTTTGTCTGATTTATTTTCTTTTTTGGAAAATTTGCCAATATTTACGCATTCTCAATAAATTTTACGACTCGCTGGCGCATATCATAAAGCAATTAAGTTTGTGTTTTCAGAGATGAGATTTCCCTTTCTTGTCTCAAGTGTGTTTACATATGTATGAATCTTTCGGAAAACCTTCAGTTTTTTGTGAGTTCGGCATCGAACTATAGAGCTACTGCGCAACCAGGTAGGTAAATAGTAAATAGTAATTTCTTAATTGTAGTTTTATGATCTCTTGCACTTTCTATTATATCTTAATATGACCCGAAAACAGCGATTTCAAACGTTTTTTAATTTATTTCGCTTTTAATGTTAGACGATAGACGATAGACAATAGACGAGTTCGTAGAAAAAGAATATTAAAGTGAAGAATAGAAAAGTTTAATTTTCACAGACAGTTAATGAGTTCATTTGCACATTGCGCTAATTTTTATATTTTACTTAACTTTCGAATCTAGAGCTGCTCATCAGATATTGTACTTATAACCGCTAGACAAGAATAAAGTTGTTTATATTTTATTTAATGAATAACATTTTTGAAAGTTATATTGCACTTCTTCTCATTGAGAGATCTCAATTAAGTAGTTTCTTCTAATATTATGTTGCTTTGAATCCAATAGATTTGGTAAATAGCCCCTAGAGAGTTACTGAATCAATGATTTTAATTCAAACTGTATTTAATTAATAGTTCGTATAATTGAAAAAATCTTATTGAAAATTGAAAAAATATTACATATGTGTAGATATTTTATGTTCTTAATGTGTCTAGTATACAGCGTAACAAATTAAAAAAAAAAATGTAATACACTGAAAAAATAATCAGCTTATGATTTAAATGTGATACGCGATTTTGTTAATTAATAGAATAAATGTTAAACAAATACATTTTGTTTTAAATTAGTGCTAAATATAGAAAATATCAGGACTAATAAAAACTTAGAACCTTTTTTTTGATACCATTGGCAGATTTATGTAGTTATCAATATGTAAGAGTGTATTGGAACCGTATAGTTCCAATTATTTTAGAGAGAGTCAACTAATAACTAATAGAGCCGCTGTTACACAAACACATTTTGTTTTAAAGTAGTGCTAAATATAGAAAATGTCAGGAGTAATATAATTCTAGAATCGTTTTTTGATGCCATTGGGAGATTTATGTAGTTCTCATTACGTAGAAGTGTATTGGAACCGTTTAGTTCCAAGATTTTTAGACATTAGAGCCAACCAATAATTAATAGAGCCCCTGTTGCACAAATACATTTTCTTAAAGTGGTCCTAAACATAGAAAATATCAGGATTAATATAAACTTAGAACCTTTTTTTTGATACCATTGGAAGATTTATATAGTTATCAATATGTAAGAGTGTATTGGAACCGTCTAGTTCCAAGAATTTTAGAGAAGCAGCAGAGTCAACTAATAATTAATAGAGCCGCTATTACACAAACATATTTTGTTTTAAAGTAGTGCTTAATATAAAAAATGTCAGGAGTAATATAATTCTAAAATCTTTTTTTGATACCATAGGGAGATTTATTTAGTTATCATTATGTAGGAGTTTATTGGAACCGTTTAGTTTCAAGATTTTTAGAGAGTCATTAGAGCCAACCAATAATTAATAGAGTTCCTGTTACACAAATACATATTTTTAAAGTGGTCCTAAACATAGAAAATATCAGGAGTAATATAAGTCTATATATAATATAAGTATTAGGAGATGTGTCTAGTTATCAATATGTAACAGAAACTGTTTAGTTCCAGCACACTGTTACACAAATATATATTTTTTAAAAGTAGTCGTAAACATTAAAATGATTTGAACTAACATAACCCTAGGCAACTTTAGATAATATAATTGATGATTTATTTTACCTTATCAATTATTTCTAATAAAAATTCTTTGAAAAAAAATTAAAATATAGTAGTCCCAGACATAAAAAGCGTGATGGTTTTCTATATAAGACTGGAGTCCTTTTGTGATACCATTTGGTTGTATATATCACCTCCTCAATCAACTCCAATAAACCTTTTAGTTTTAGTTTAAGACACTACTAAACAAATATATTTTTATATTATTAATAGTAGACCTGAACTTAAAAAGTGTATATTAGGACTCATATAATTCCAGAGACTTTTTATAACACCATGGGAGAATTTATGTTATGTTCTCTATTGTCAATAATAAACCTTACGGTTTCAAGACATTTCTACATATATTAATTATTTTTTTAATAGAATTTATTAGCACTAAACTATACTATTAGAGGATCTCAATTTGTCAACCATCTCTCATAAAGCCTTTGGTTTCAAACCAGTTTTAAATATACACTTTTATTGTTTAATAGAATTTATTAGTATACAGTATTGAGAGTAACATAAAGTGAAAGGATCTATGTGCTACCGTTGGAGGGATTTCTTACACCTTCTCAGTTATGTCGAGTTAAACGTTTTGTTCTAATACGAATCACAAGCTAAGTTAATATATGGCAGACCTTCAGTTTGATTTATTTTAGAGTAGTTGTTAGTTCACTTTTTTAATTCTTTATAGTTCATATACTTTATAACAATTATAAAGAATCACAAGCTTTTTAAGTTGATTGGACGCTATTTTGCTAATTTCTCGAAATAAAAATGGCTTAACTTTTTGTCGGAAGAGATCCAGATAGAAAAACAACATAAATTATTAATCGTTTGCTCCATATTGTCATATTTACGGATTTTATAAAAGTCCTTACCTAAACTGGTCGTGTACATAGCAATCAAATAATTAACTAGTTATTAGACATGTAAACAGATTAGTACTAACTTTTGTTGACGTTACTTTGTTGGACGTGCAAACAGTTGATCTAGAATTAAGAAGTAGATCTACATTTCCGAAATAAGTATGCATAGGCAGAAAATAGCTAACAGCAGTAGTCAAGTTATTACATATCAAAGCAACTCTCTCCGAATATATGCTATAATGGAACTAACTATAAGTATTTAGATAGTCAAATAAAAGAGTTGTTGTTATAGTCAAATGCCGACCTTAAAAGCAAGTACATAACATGAGGTCGAAACATTGCATAAGGGATGGAATAAAAAGGATGGTATTGTGCAAGATAGGTGTAAGGGTGATGAATGGTAGGAATATTCAATTTAACGTGAGTCTAAATGAAATAATCTTTTCACTTCAACAAAGCGAAGTCTATCCGTTATGATGTCCAAATACGTTTATCCGTATATTGACATCAAAACGGATAGGTTATGATGTCTAAATATGGATAGGC
>NC_051846.1:171717928-171879058 GCF_002237135.1 Teleopsis dalmanni
CATAGTCCATTAGATTTTAATCTTCTAACTCCATAATTCAACTGGCTTACCTTTGAATAAATAAATAAAGAGGAAATGTACATAATTACATGCCAACAAACATAAACTCATTAATCTATAAAATATGTTGAACAATAATTTCCGTTAAATTAATTATATACATACTACCATTAACTTATTTATGTACACAAACAAACATGAAGCAACGAAGTCAATATGCATAAATATGAACACGATTTCTCGTCCTCTCATCCTTTCGTAAGCAAACTTCTGCCGGCTGCCGGCATTTTTATGACTTAAGCCATTGCAAAGCAAAATACACATTAATTCGGTATTAATGCGCCTCAGAGGCGTTTTAACATAAATTTCAAAAATACATTCACCACATCATTTTTGGTTAAATGAACAATTCTCAACAATGGTAATGACCAACATGCTGACCATCAAAATGAAATACTCCCAGTTTGTGCATACATGAGAATTTCATACTTTTTATGGTTACTCATACGCTCTGTTGTGCTGCATTTCAAGTGAAGTTCCGTGTAAATTGTAGATTTTTGTAGCAGTCGGAAAAATTTTACAATAGATAATTTATTTTAAATTAGTTTTGTGTTTGGTTTTGTTGCTATCTTTTTGACACTTAACGTCAGTAACAAACATGTTCATGCATGCGCATTTATGAAGTCCGCAGTGAATTGGCAGTTATGACAATTTGTGCTTGTAAAGGTCCTTTGTATATGGAAAGCATAAATGCAGTGAAAGAATTATTTGATAATGAATTTTAAATTGTAATTTCATATACAATTTAGTGTGAAATTGTTTGAAAAGGAATTACAAAACATTATACGTTTTCATTTTAATATTTGGTATCATGATATGAATGATATGCATAGTTAGTTAATTAGTGTTGGTGGAGGGAGGAACGAGTCCTCCTCAAGTAGCTAAAAAAGCCGTTTTGAATCCACAAAAACCTCATAATAGTGGGTAGTTGAAATAAGGGCAAACTAGAAAGCCAGAGGCATTTGTAAAGGCTAGAATCTGGCTAATGCTAATGCTAGAGATATCGCCGAGTGAATTAAAGAAGGGAGCCTCTAGAAACTTAAACCTAGTTCTGGCCAGATCTGGACAAAGACACATCAAGTGTTCTGCCGTCCTTTCTTCGAAAGCTGGTAGACCGAGTCTAGCTCAATGCCGTCCTATGGACCAATGTCCTGTAAAGACAGATATTAGCCTAGAGACCTCTGATTTGCTTCTGTGTATTAAGTCAGAAGTTGCATAGTTACTATAAGAAAGCTTATTATTTTTAATTTTTTATATTAAACTTTTTGACATTTCTTAATGTATATTTAATGCCGTATTCTACCTTCATTTCCATCAATTCTTCATACCTTCAATGCCAATTCTTTAAAGAATTTCTTTTTTCTATTATTTTTCCCATTCTTTTATCTTTTATTATTGCTTCCCATTCTTTTATAAATGGTTATCCTGTTACAAAACTTAATCTTCCATTTTATTCTCCGCAACAATGTTTAACAAAGCTCTACTATAAAACTGCACAAATGAGCAAACGCTCACTTTATTTACAACAAATAAATAAAAACGTTAATAAAAAAGTAAACGTTCGAAGAATAATTAATTTTCTAAAACAGCCTTTTCCTGGCCATTCGCCCATTTTATAGTATTTCTGTGGATAATTACTTTTTACATTACTTAGACTCTTTATTGTTCAAGAAAAATTACCTCCAAAAGATAAGGAAGAGATATGTACTTGTAGTCATCTAAAGCATATTGACTATCGTGATTTGTGTCATTTTGAGCTTAAAATTAATTTCATTATACGTAAAAGCTCATTCCGAAATTGTTGCTAATATCCATTGAACAAGTACAGCAATCTTATCAACCTTCGAACAATTGCACGGGAATGAATGAGCTACTGTTGTCATTGTCTTTGGCAATGAAAGAAAATTTCTTGCTCATACAGTTTTCCGGTCGTTCTCTTTTATAACACAAATTGCATTTCCGGTCAGATTTATTTTTACTAAGCATATTGTCGTCTTGTGCTTCTACTAACAAAATTTTACTGCTTACTATTCTTTTAAATAATAAAACATGTCTGCTAATATAACAAAGACAAGTAAAGCAAATACCAGCATCAAATATCGATTGAGTTAACATTCTCCTCACACTTCCGTTTTGTAAAATTCATTTTAATAAAATAAGTAATAAGGTTTTAAATTCTAAAAACTTTTTATTTAAGGAAATTTAAGTAAAGAATCATTAGAATACAGTTCAATGTAGATGAAAGGTTCTTTAAAAATGCAGTATATGTATTTCAAATATGAGAGTAAGGCAAAAATTAAACAAAACTACTCTTTAATTCTTAAAAAGTATTGTAAAAATAAAAAAAGAATTTATAATGATCACATTTATTCTTATAATTATTATTTTGATAATTTATGAAAAAAAAATAATAGGAAATGATAATTATCTATAATTATCTATTATTATAAACTCAATTAATTCAGGTTAAACAATCAAATTCTTATACTAGAATTAACTAACAAACTAACATAAAAGCGATCACATTATTTAAAATTATACTAGTACAATGATTCTTAATATTATCATCTAAAACGATAGTAAAAGAACATTCATTTTACTAAGACCATTACTCTAATAAGGAAAATAGAGCTGAAAAAAGCTTCCCCATACTGATCTGTCGAGGGAATTTCGTATAATTTCTCCTCGAGACTCAAACTGCCAATTTCTTACTTGTATAGATGGCATTGAAATTGTACACAGACAGTCGGATCTACCTGATGCTTAGAGGTTAAATTTATGGAATATTTTTGCAGCAATCAATTCTTCTTTTTAGAGCATTTGACCTAACCACCCACAATTTCTTCTTTTGAATTTGATTTCTACTCGTTTTCAAGTAATCGTACTAAGTAGGTCATTATTCAATATTAATCTTGTTCAGAAGGTATTAAATATTTCTAACACTTACATTAATTATAAGTTCTTCATATATTTTATATCATTAATACATTATAACCAGAACTATAAAAATTAATTGCACTCAACCAAATAGAGTTGTATTAAAATATGTCATGATGTTTAAGTTATATAGTATGTCAAACGAAGTCTTTTAAATCATACATGATAATATGGAATATGGAATTATTCCGATCAAAATAAAAGCGATGATAAATGAAGAAAATACAATCGAGCAGAACAAATGAAAATCGGTGAGATTTTCAAGTCATATGGAACTATTATAAAGCTATTAACATAACTTATGCTTGAATATCTGAATTATTTACAATTCACAATCATACATAATATAAAGATAATCTTGTAACCATACTTCTTTAATTGCTTTTGATATCTATTTTAATATTAAATAGTATTAAATTATGGACAACGATATATTATGGACAGCGATAGTGCTGCCAAAACATTAAAGTTGAAGCAAATATTATAGACAGCGATATTGTGGACAAAGCATTAAAGTTGTCTTTTAGAATCATATCATAAATTATCAATAGAAAAGCGGATTAGAACCCTATGAAAAATGTTTTCTTCTAGTTTATTTTGAATATTTATTTGTCGTTGATTCAAAATTTGTCAAAAAGAAGTGAAACTTAAATCTGAAATACCGCACAATTCTTTTAGTGTACTTTATTTCTCCTGCTGCTATATTATATGTTATTTTTGTATTATTATTTATTTCTTAAATCTATTAAACTCTTGCATTCTTAAAAGCTCAACAATATTTTTAACCCTTTTAATCCACTCAAAAATATTTTCATTTTTCTCAAATCCAATGCACATTAAATTGCTTTACACTCTAGTTGTTCCCCTTCAAAGAATTTTAATATAATCAAATAACACAATAACTGCTCTAAGCATAAAATTCTTCTGGCCAACATGTCGTATACGCAACAGTTTATTATACTCGGATCTGCAGCTAAACTCACAGCACTAAAATCATTGCATACTTTTCGCCAATACAATAAAAATATATCATAGCAAAAGCAATAAAAAACGAGATTTTATGAAATTTTCAACAACTCTATTTTGTGTTTTCGTTTTTGAAACCAATTTTTTTTCTATAATTTTAAAATTGTATTAAGCTAACACTATATCAACGTTTCCTTATTATAGTTCATACATACATGCAATATATCATAGCCAGTATCCTAGCAACTTGATTACGTTACGGTAGTCTTTGAAATAGCCACCAGCAATTCTGTCTGAGCTTCAAAAATTATTGCCAATATCAACGTGAAATCAAATTCTTATATACTTACATATATGTGTAAGCTCAACAACTATATATAGTATATATAAATATACGTATGCACACACAAAATTCTTATAGCCAAGCTCACTATTCAAAGCATGTATTCAAGTGTACACACGTAGCAGGAAACGACCACAACAAATATTTTAGTGGCATAATTTTTGTAGATTTTTTAGATATCTTTTGGATTTTCTATACGAAACTTGTTTCATTTTGAATAGTTTTTTTGTGCTAGTTTATCATCAAATATTTTTTAATATCTTGCTTTATTTTATTCGATAAAATTCTATTTTTTTAATTTTCTTTTATTAAATTCTTTTTATTATTTTTCTCTTATATTATTTTTTTATTATTTAATTCATTTATTAAATTCGTTTTTTATTATATTTTTTAATTTAATTTTTTTTGTATTTTTTTATTTTCTTTTTTTATATATTGTACCAATAGGTTAACAATAATTTAGTCCCCAACACTCAATTTCAATCATTATTTGAGCTTTCTTTTTAGTGTCAGCAATTTGAACTATTTTTTATTAATATAAAAATATATTCATTATTTATTATTGTTAGGTATTGGAATATAAGGCCAATCTGGCAGCACATTTTATTGTATTATCTAACATCAATATTATTAAGTTTTATCTAACATTGATCAATAAACTCACTCTCGATCTGACTACCGAGTGAGTAATTCAACACAATTATATATAGTACAATACGAGAATTACAAACAAGAGGTTATGTCGTCATAAACGACCTGCATGCGATGTTAGAAAGCATTTGGCTACAGACATGTCTGAGAGATTACATGGACACTTTCACTGTATCATTGTAGCTTTTGTCGTGCGCTCTCTGTCTTTCTGTTTAATTAGTTCGAAGTATTAAAATTAGTTAGAAGTACGAATCATTAGAAGTACGAATCATAATTAGACATACAACGTCACTGTTTATTATTTTGGAATAGAATTTTAGCTATATATATTATATATAGAAATTTACAGAATCTTCAACATTTTATTCTTAAGCATCGTATGAGATATTTGTATTGTTGGTATCCTTGTCGTATTCAAATAGAAATATAAGCATATTTTTTTGTAGTTTTAGGGTAGGCACATTATTTAATATTCCCAGATACCCAAGAAGAAATATTCCCAAGAATGATGGCTTTCAAGTTGTCTAAGACTACTTTCAACGTTCAGTTTACTCATTAAAAATATCTTTATTAAATACTTCTTTCTCTAAAGAGCTTCAATTAATGGGAAGAGCAATTAGTACGAATTATAAGTTAAATCTCTCCAAATGTTTCATTCTATGTAATTTGGAGTAGATTTTTAGCTAAGAATAAAGTACATTCTTAGCTAAAAATCAAGGATCTTTATTCTTTTATTCTGAAACCAAGAAGGAAACAGTTCTGAATTCTATGTGAATATGGCAAGGTTACCAATAATGCAAATATTTCCTAAAATGTTTGTATTACTAGTAACCTTGCTATATTCACATAAAATTTAGGATTCTTTCCTCTTTAGTTTCAAAAGACCAACATTGCTTTATAAAACTAGTTATTATAAAATTGTAACATTCGGAGTCTTCTCAAACAATATACTCTATCTATTCTATTTTCGACGTTCAAGCTACTCATAAAAAATATTGTTATTAAATACTTCTTATTAATATTCAATAGAAGATTTTAATTAGTGTATATAACACCATTTTGTTATATAAATCATTTAAAATATCTTTTATATTTTGATTATAGTAATCCATTTTTCCCTTATTAATTTTATACATTTATAATTTAAAAAGTTACTTATAGTTGATAGATATCCTTTAAAATCTTTCACCGTTCCTTTTTTATTTAAAATTTATTGTTAAATATATTTCATCTCACAATTTTAGATATTTATTTTAACAAAATGCCATTCCAACTTGAATAAAATGATAAATTAAGAAATTAATTGAAATTTCTTTTTGTAATTATATATTGAAGAATATAATGCTTGAATGATAAATTTAGAAATTAATTTTATACGTGCTTGAAATTATATTCTTCAATATCACAGTCATACCAAGAATATGATTTTGAATGGTGCAGTAGTCCCTCAACAATTCAATCAAAATTTATAAGAAATATTATAACACCTCGCACTGCTTGAATTCCAATGCTTTATATAAGAACAACACAAATTCCTCCAACCTCTAAAACCCATAAAACTGTCAACGTCTCAATGACCAATTCTTATATTATGAAAACGATTAACGCCACGCAAAGCATAGCAGCTCAAGTCATCCTTATGCCGCATTCTTCGCTATTAAAATACCAACAATTTTCATTTTTGCTGTCACGGAAAATTGTCTGCAAAGTTTTTCATTAACAACAAATATAGAATAGAAAAGTAGGTGTGTCCGACCAAGTCAAAAATCCTTTTCATTAACAAAGCATAACTACTTATTATGCTTACACTTTAACAGCTTAGCGACAGACTGCAGGACAACAGACAGACGAACAGACGTTTTCGCGAAATTCGCTTTCAGAGCTGCAATGCCAGCAGCGGCACGCAATGTTACGCGCTAGTCTCGACCGGAAAACAAAAAATATTTTATTCTATGGCAACGCTCTGCTGAGAAATACGGGCGCACAGGACGTACTGGTATAAAGACAATTTATCATTGTTATGATAAATTTATGAGCAGATTTCTTAACGCTACATTTAATTTTAGCGCTAAGCATGCCTGATTTACCAAGAGAGCTGTGAGTAACTTTAACGCAGTGAAATGATAATAAAACAATAAGACATTATGTATGGGTATGGGTAATGGGACTAATAGGATGTTGAAGACAACACAATTTGCACGGCTAAAAATATTTAAAAAATTCTTCCTTATATTTTTTTACATATTTGTACTTAAATTTTCCTTTTTTTTCTTACAGAACTTTATAGTGCGTGGTTCGAGCCAACCAAATACAATGGCCGTTTCAGTGCGTCTACCACCAGACACTGGACCTTACATCGAACACTATCTAATACAATCAAATGATGGCATTTTAAGTTTAGAGAGTTCACGTTTTAAGTTTGATTCAATTCCTGCATTAATTGCACACTATGCCCAGTGCTGCGATGAACTTCCAGTTCAGCTTGTACTGCCACGTGCATTACGTGAGGCCAAAAATCGTCAACAATTATCGTCACTTGCTTTGTTGGGACAAGAATTTTGGCGTTATCCCATGTCATGCCCAAAACCAACCGAAACAGAGGCTATTCTACTCGATGCGAAATCACCAAATTCCTTAACTGAAACTAGCGGTCTGGGTGCAACTGTATTCAGCAACTCAGCAGGCTCAAACTGCGTGCAGCAAACCGCAAAAGTCTTCAGTCCAACAAATAATGTAAATGGTCTATTCAGTCAAGCTGGCACACCTTCGGATACAACATCGAGCATGAGTTCTTTCACTACATCTGGTGGTCAACATATGCAACTTATGAGTCCTGAATCAGTAGACTCGGTAATTTTAACCATGTCACCGGTGGATGTTAGTAACCAGCGTAATGGTTTGCTTAGCATGAGTAATGGTACTGAAATACCCAATAGCGCCAATAATCTAAGTACGTTTAAATCAAATGGTACCACTCAAATACCATATAAGCCGAATAAAAATCACATAGAGAGTGGCATAAGACCACAACGACCCAAACCGCCAAATACTTTAAATCTAGATTTACGCAAACCACCAGCGCCACCTTTACGTTGGTCCAAACCCATCTCGCCAAATAGTCCATTGCCACCGGATCACAACATAAATGCAGCTAATAACTTTACAGTTACAACTACAGTTACATTTTCCGTAGACAATAAGAATTCACCACAACTGGTAGAGGTGACAACACCAGCTACACAACATAATCCACTCACAAGCGCGCTCAATTCGAGCAACACTTTCCAAACGTTTGCCAAACGTCTTTCACCTGAAGGGGAGTGCAAAGACACACTCTCTTCGCAAGGCTCTTCAAGCGGCAGTCGTTGGCAGTCACAAAGTAGCAAAGATTCAAATAATAGTCAACGTAAGATTTTGTCTCCATGCTCAGCCGGTACGCCAACAAGCGCACATGGTGGTGGTAAGTCACGTAAATCAAAAGCGCGTAAAGAATCAAAACATTACCAGGAATCAGATATACTGGAAAGCCCACAAATCTATTGTCGCAGCACTTTGGTTGATAAAATAAGCGATTATGAAGATCTTTGGTCGCAAGAACCAACTGATCGTGTTAGCTTACTGACCAGCTTCAAACCGCCGGACGGTGTGCAAGGAAAACGACCAGATTTACTCGCTGAAACACGTAAGTTTTCTATGGCATATGCACCAAATAATTTATCTACATTATTTTTTTTTTCTTTTCAGCGACAATTACTTCACTTAACTCCAACATACTGTCACCTGCTAATTGTACCATTTCCTCTACTAGTCCGCCACATGCCAACGAAAATACCGCTACACACACTGCCGAAGTAACTTCTGATACACAACAATTGTTGCAATTCACAACAGAAGCTCAGCCACGTACACGAGCCGCACTTAACTTGCCAGTTATCATGAGTCAGTCACTTGCTGATGATCAACTCAAAACGGATACCACAGAAGGTGAAAGCACACCTACTGCTCAGATGCCAGCATCACGCAGTAAACAAGGTAGTCCATTCTATGCAGAGCCAGCAGATGCTTTACGACAGGCTGGCCTAGCCACAGCTAGCATATTACGCCGTTCTCAGCGTGGACCGCTCTTGCCAGCCAATCATAGACATTCAGAACCACCCAAAGGAGGTTTAGCACGTACGCCAATGTGCCCACTTTTGGTACCAGCGGAAATCGAGAAAATTGCTGGTAGTTTGGATGAACTGAAGAAGAAGCAAACCCAGCAACAACAAGCACAACCGCAGCAACAACCAACGAAACGCGCACGTGGTCGTTTTGAACAGTGGCAATTGGATAGCAGTTGGGAGTTTATGGGCAAGAAAGATGATGAAGATGATGAAAATGGTGGCAACTATGGTGACTATGATTCTGAGGAACAATGGAAGCAACCACTAACACAATCGAACCAGGAAAAAGAAAATTCACTTGGTCGTGAAGCCAACAAGGAAAACAAACAGAAACCTATTACTGTTCATCAAATTATAGCAAAACGTTTTCCAGATTTTAACTTACCAGAATTAATACGTTGCTCTACACCACAGCAGCAACAACAACAGTCAGGACAACAGACGCAACAACAAAATGGCGTTAAACACATGAGCGAACTGAATGGTAGTCAAAAATCATTTGATAGCCAAAACAGTTGTCGACTCTCGTCCTATGATAATGTCGAGCGTAATTTTTCATATTGTCAGTCGTATTTTAATGGCATTGACGACTCGGCACAATCTGATGATGGCACTGTATTTTCAGAACCATGGGACTCATCATTAGTATATGTCTATGAAGGTATATTTAAAATTTTAGATGGTAAAGTTTGTATTATAGTAAAAATAAAATTTACTTCCAGATAATACACTTAATTCGGACACAATTCATTTGTCAAAATGTCGTCCTGTCGTTTCTGAAGATGACACCATCATTGAAGAGCTTAGTACCAAAGAATTAAATCAAGATACCTTGAAAGCCCGAAAAGGAAATAGGCAAAAAGTAGCTACGATATTACGACATCCCAGCATCAGAGATCGAGAAGTACTTTGTAAGTTATAAATTTAAATAATAATTTAAATTATTTTAGCATATATATATATATATATATATTACTTTTAAAAGCGCCTTAGATAAGTTAGTGCTTTAGATAGTAGTGGAGTATATAAAAAAATACGGTCAGGATAAATTTTAAATGTTGCTTTAGAACTTTATATACACATTGTTAATTAATAATATTTTTTGTTATTGTGGGCCGTTCTCACGGAATGCAGAAATTCGTTGATAGAAATAAATATATACGTAACATATATAACATATAATATATAACAAAACAGCTCTGACTTAAAAAATATATAAATTAAGTTTCCATAACCTATAGATTTGACAAGTCATAAAAAGTCAGCAAAACTCATTTAAAAAACATATCGAGATACAGAATATCAAAATAAATCTAATACTTTTAAGATCTTAAAAAACCTTTATTCGAATATAGTAACTAATTTTTATACAAATCTTTTGTCAGTAACCCATAATTTAATTTCTATTGTGTCTTCGTACTTAATAGGGTTCTAAAGTTATAGTGACTCAAAGTTGTTTTGTTTTTTGGAATATTTTCAATATCTTTTCAAAATTCTTTCTAAAACAAACTTTGTATAAAATTCTGAATTTATTATCTTACGTATTATCTTACGTAGATTTTAATTATCTTAGCAGTACTCGAAACAACTCTATAGGTGAGATTAGGCTTTTGAGGCTGCTTTTTGGACCAAAATGGCCCTTTATAATACAACAGATGAAACACTGTTCACACTCCTCACCTGAAAGAAAACCTTAAAGGTAGAAGTCCCTTTGCACGTCTAGTGCAAAAAAGTATCAAAAAGATATGTCTGACCAATTTAACTAAAAGAAAATATAATCTATATTTCACACAATCTAGAAAAGGAAACCATCCTGATAATGGTACAAACTTGGGAATGTTCTTAATTTAAAAAGATGATAACTTCGTAAAGTCAGTAAGAAAAGAACACCAATAAATTTTAAATCTTCATCTAACCAAAAAAATGGTACCTTCACATAAAGTAGAGTACAGTTTTTCCCTCATCCAAAAAGTGTTATTTTGCTACCATCCATTGTATTACTGGCATATACATGAATTGAATAAGCGTCTCCAGTATGGACTTCTGTAGAAGCTTACAGAATGATGAAAGAAATTATTGAGAAATTGTCACTGTCCAGATAAATTCTTAATTTTTTGTGAGATTTCTACCGGATAAGATAGTTAGGTTTATTGGAAACCAGATGAGTTACTAAAGCCTGTTGAGAAAGCGAAATTAGTTTTGCAATAGTTATACGCTAGGCATATGTGAATCTCAATATCTTTTGTTCTGAGATTTTTATTATAATAATAATATTATATGTAAAGTATTATAACAAAAAGTGAGTTTTGAATACTCCCTGAATAGAGGCTCATATGAATGGAAAAAAGAATATATTTACTGAACATTTTCGAAATGTCAATCTTGTTATTTTATTAGCTAAAAATAGAAATTTCATCACAAATAAGAAAAACTCGGGTTAAACAGAATAGATAGAAGAATAGAAGATTTTAAATATAAATATTAATTTCCTTATTTTATTTCGTTTCATTAATTTTCTCTACCATGACCCAAAAATAGAATATCACATGTATATTTAAAATGTAATAAATATTTTATATTTCTGTTTTTTTTTTTATTTTTCGCATTTGTAATTTACGCACTTCATTGAAATACTCAAGCAGTCGTAGTACTCCTAATCAGACTTCGTCGTCTTCTCAGACTGCAACTGATAAAGATGCCGCGTATTTGTCGTGCGTTTCTTTGCACTTTTCAATTCTTCTGCACACCCGCAAACGTTTCTCGTGTCAATGTTTCCTGAACTATGAATCAAGTGACAATATTACTTAAGCGATATATACATTCATTCATTTATATATATGCAATGAAATGCATTTCTAATCAAATTTATCAATTTACACACTCAAAAATTACTGCGTCTTTTAGTTATTCTGGGGCTCATCGCTTTATGAATTTCCCAGCAATCGGTACTGGTCCGGTACTAAGAAAAGTAAATATTTGTGACGAATTCGTCATTTTTTTCCTATAAGGTTTGTTACTAATATTCAATAATATTTAATAATGTAAACTTCTACTGTGAGTTTTGCGTGTGGCTGCTTTTAATGCCATTTAAAGTTTATGTCAATATTTTATATCAAATATAAAAATGCTTTTATAAAATGCGCATTTGAAGAATTCCGAAGCTGGTTAGAACCAGTTTTAGTCCAGGATTATGTAGGTTACTGCTAATATGAGCATTACAATAGCACATTCCTCAAGATGATGAGATAAAAATAATATTGTTTTAAATTTTTCTTTTTATTTTCGAAAATTAATATTTTTCGAAAATTAATATTTTTATTATGGTTTTATATTATTGTATAGTTTTCGTATTAATTGCTTAATGTTTTTATATATATCTTTTAACTTTCGAAATTGATTTTAACTGAGTTTTTATTCTCAAATATTAAATAGTCTATAAACAGTTATTAAAACATCGCTATATCACACTATAACATCTCTGAAAGCATATAGTTATTTTGGATAAATACTCGTATATTGAATATATATATAACTATATAGTTAGATGTATGGAATTGCTTACAAGACTTTCATTCTTATAATCAAATCGAACATATGTTACTATAGTAAACTTCATGAACAGTATAATTAAATTCTGGTTGTGATTGGTGCAAGCTACTTTGTAGATCTGTTAAACAGAAAAAATGAAGAATGCAAAACGACTCCTAGATGTTAATCTTTTTTTTTCGATGAGTTCTAGAAATTCTAGAGTGACAGTCTTGTACAGGAAAGCTCACTTAAGCACAAATAATAACCCGTTATGGTACCACGAATGTAACTTTGTCCGTGCGCTAGACTTTAAAAAGCATAATTAAAATTGGATTTCTAATCATATATTACACGAACACACTTTCAATCCGATTAGTATATATAGTAGAAAGTCACCAACCAACCTGATGAGTTTATATACTGGAAGGGACCAACCTCATAAGTCTGTCAATTTGCTTATGTTCCTGTTTTTAAAGAGTGACAACTCAAATAGGTAAGTCAAATAAGTTAGGAAATAAGCTCCAAAGATTTTAAATGTTCCCTCATCCAATGATGGACATTAACACATGAAATAGAGTACAATTTGCTTCTTATACACAGAGTCACTAAATGTACTAAATTTATATTTGTATTGCGGCTCCAATATGGCTTGTACGTAACACAGATTGACATTAGACATTCTCGGGGGTCCACTGATGCTCAATGATAAGACAATGTTTTTAACTAAATTACGATGACAGTCTTCCAAGTTTCCGTTTTGTATGAGAACAGTTTTTTAACGACGATGATTTTTGCCCCCGGATCGTTATATTATCGTTGACAAACAGCTGCGGCTAAGTATTAGTTTTAAGCGGCTATAGATATTGTATAGTATAGATATTGGCATCAACGAAATTGTTGAATTTCGTTATATGATAATTATGCTTGAAAAATGGTCGCGTCATACTTGTAATATAAATAATTCTATTTCAAATTTTTGTGTTCTATAACTAAAAATCTATTTCTAATAAATATGGGTATAAAAGCGACGAACTTATGAATCCAAAAAATTAATTTTCATTCGAGTAAATTTCTGAACTGACCATTCAGCCGTCTTGATATTGTCAAATAACATATTTATATCAGTGCTCTTTGGAAACAACTATTGGTTTGATTGCTTGTATATATATGTACAGTTCAAATTTGACAAAGTTCAGTACTTGAAATTATATCAAACTAAAAAAAAGACAAGAACAAAAATTAAGTTAATTTATTGAAATTTGGCTGAGCATACAACGCTGTTTCGAGTCTTGCCACAGACCCATCATCAGTGGTTTTAAGAAATATTCGAATTTCTGGCACTTGCAGTCCAAACAAATTATATACGGACTATAAACTAATTAAAAAAAAATTTTAATATTTCCAAAGGCCACTGATGATGAGTACGTGGCAATACTCCAAAAAGCGTTGTATGGTATGGTCAGGTAAAGTTCAATAAATTATCTAAAAAATTTAGTTGCTCAGTTTTCCAGAAGCGTGAAGAATATAATAATTAATTCTTTATTTTCGGATTTGTGAAGGAGAATTAAAAAGTTTTTAATTTCTCAAATCTATTGCAATGATCATTAAATATACATACAAAATTTAATAATGAGTTAACGAAAGTTCTTTATAACGACTTTTATGACATAAATTACACTCTTATTTACAAAATAATAATGCACAATTTAAAATTTTTATTTAATTCATTTGATGTGCAATATTTTGCAATATTATTTAAGAGCTTTAATAAATTTTTTTTATTATTCTTCTCTTCAGCTATAATATCTTAGAATTTATTGAAGTTACTTTGAATATGTCAACAAAGCAGTTAAAAACAGTTTTTAAATAATTTTATATCAGTTCATTAAACTTTTAATATAAGTCAGACATTTAGACAATATTGTGTTAGATTAGATTAAAGACTTAGTTACACATTTTTCTAGAAAGCACATCTCTAATTTCAAATTTCTGAAAACTGTAACTAAAACTGTAGAAAACTTAAATATTAAAAATAACAGACTTAGTATTAAAACTAGTATATAATAGTTGTAATCTATATATGGATTAAGATTATTTAAAATAATCTAAAAACATTTTTTATATATAACTTCTATAATATCTCTTGCTGACTTACCTATATATACTGAGTACTTATGATATTTAATACTTCTATTTGTTTTGGCGTATCTATGGGGTCTCGTTAAGTGGTTTGGGATATCAAATTGAAAAAATCATATACTATTTGAGGGAATAACTTAAATATTTTTTGTTTGGTAGATAATTTTGTGTTATAACTAAAAAATTTTATACAGTTAGTCGTTATCGAAATATATTATAATACGTTCATGTTCATGTTGACTCATTTTCGAGTTAGTGCATCTGAGCACTGTTTCTCTTTCATAGTTTGGGGTTTCTGCTTAGTCCCACCCTTCACACTTCGTGAAGGGTTCGTGATTATTCCTTGACTGTTTTAAGTGCTGCTTACCGCCCCGTGCGGCTAGAAATTATTCTGAGATTAGATAGTGTTAAGAAGGATTCCTTTTTATAATATGAATCCTAGAGTCCAAACTTTCCACAAATGTTTTTAAAACTTTAAGTCTACATATCAATATTAGCACTCACATTGTTATGTATTTATATATTTTAACTTATAATATTAGTGAGTCTATTAAAGTGTTAATATTATAACTTATAAATTGAATTAAAAATTAATCAATAGCAAAAAATAAATATATTCGTTTATTCTACACTATCGATATAAAAATATGTCATGAACACCAGCATGTGAAGTTAAAATTTATCACGTGTTACTCATTATTTTTATAAACATCACATATTTACATTTAATTGCACAATATTATTTTTAAAACTAATTAAATTTTAAAACAAATACCACATTAATTATATTATTAAAAAACGTATTCATTAATATTCTATTGTATCATGAATAGTACGATGACTAATATTAATGCAACAAGTACAAATTATCCGACTTGTATTGAGTTGAATAATTTGTTATTAATCAATTAATAAAAGTTTTAAGAAATAATTTTAGTTCCGAAGACTTTTATATATCCAAATAACATTAGAGACAATAGACAATAGCGTCATAGACTCCCGTTATGTACTAACCACTGATTACTAAATATCCTTTGATTTGATATAAATTTTTTTTATATTTAAATGGATTAAATTATTTATAATTTTAAATGCGGTCGTATAAACACGAATGATAGCAAATGCTGTGGTCGTCCAAAATAAGCAAATATTCCGGATAACTTAAAAAAACCCCACGAAATAATTTTTAAAGACCGTAGACTCATGTTCCGTAAGATAGATGGCACGCTTGCAATATCAATAAGTAATGTACAATCTTATGCAAAAATTTGTGCATGCTTAAGTGGATGTCGAAAAGGTTGTCGCGTGAACTCATACCGGACCCTAAACGGAGGATCAATATCTGTGAAAGCAATTGTTAAATTGAATTCTTACCCGTCGTACTTTTCAGCCCTAGATGCTTTTTCTAGACACCAAACGGTTACTCCAGATAAAAAAAAATTTGACTCAAATTAAGAACTGATGAAACTATTTACCCGATCTATTCTTTCAAGATTTTTGTCGGGGTTGTGGCTTTGAAGATAATTAGAAAACATCATATGTCAGTGCCCGTTACTGGCTATATATCAAAATCATTGAGTCCTCTTATCTAACTGACCTAACAGAGCTATCATTTTTTGAAATTACATATGTAGCCAAAGTCACAGATATATCAGGTTGGTGCCCTATAGCTTGAATGTGAGAGTCATGCTTTTTCAAAAGGATGCTGTTTGTGCAGTAGTCGTGAGAAACTACTACCTTTAAGGTGTTTCTTCATGTCTAACGTACGAATAGTGTCTCATACGAAGCCATTGTTTGTGCTCCAAACTAAACTAACCTAACCTAGCTCGACTGGAGATTTTTTAAGAGTTATATTGTGTATAAAATATACATGCTTACATACAACGCTATAGCGTTCTGGAAGTAAAAGTCTAAGAATTTTATTTTTCCTATTATTCAAACATATATTTTAGGAATACATATATTTTATATATTATGAGTATACATTTTGTTATTTAATTGTTTAATATATATAAATTCACGTTTAATTTATACACGATATTATAATAAGCCCGAGGAGGAAAACTCTTCAGCTTAAGCACATATGTTATGTTAATAGATAATATTTATATATATGACAGTATAAAATATTATATATTTTGTATATGTATAATATATATTATATATTATTATTATATAATATATATTCTATATATAATATATAATATTATATATAATATTTTGGTCGCGTAAGAAAAATGTTCCTGAGAAAACCGGTTATAAATCAAAATTGTTCATATATATTATTACATTCAAAATAAAATTCTGGAATAATTTAGGTTAAACCTTAACTTATTCTGTTTAAACTGGTTTTAATTAAAACTTATATTAAATAAATTATATTTGTTTTAATTAAAAATTTTTTATATTTTATGCTAACAAAGCACTATTGTTCTTATAAAATTAGTGCTTCATATTAGATTATTTGTGGCTACATTACAAGCATGATGAAATAGTTTATTGATTTTTCATTGAGAAAATTAAGGTAAACATATTTGTATATGTCTATTCTTTCTATTTAAACCTTTCACAAGTATGGCACACGCCAATATACCAGACATAAAGAAGAACAAATTCTTCTTATCAGAAGCAAGTGGCGCCTTCTTTATGCGTAGAATATTTAGAAAACGTAACGATTATCAGCAGAACTCTCACATAGAGTAATACTGGATCTACATAGCTTCCTATTGTTTTGTGATGGTCATTACAGCATTTATCAGCTGCTAAAATTAGACAGGAAAGCAAATATTTTTATGAAAAGGGTACACAGCTATGCGGAGGCTACAATAATTGTAAAATTCAAATAACGAAATCACGAAGCTGGCACGTGTCCATATGGACTCAAATAATAACCGGAAATATTTAAACTTTTCTTGCATGTACTAATTTGTGTGTATGTTTACACAAGAGCATGAATATTGAGTGAGCAATGAGGTCTTGGGTTTAAAATTTATTTTTAATATTTACTGAATACAAAGAGTACCTCAAGAATTCACCGATAGCAAATTTTACCTACGACCACTCAAACTCTTAGCGCTGATCATACCCATAATGCGTTTTTCAAACCTCTCTCAACTAACACCTATTGTTCTATTTCCTTTTTACAGAAAATATTGTCTAATGAAACTAAATTATTTTTCTTTGTAACACGACTTATTATCTTTTTGTCATTATGTACAAATGCGAGTACATAAAATACTTTTTATTAGGAAGGACATTGTATGCGTATTGTACACAAAGTGACCTCTTCAAAGGCAACCTCGAACCGCTGCTCACTATAGTTGATGTGATTAGTTCTCATAC
Organism: Teleopsis dalmanni; assembly: GCF_002237135.1. Lineage (NCBI taxonomy): Eukaryota > Metazoa > Arthropoda > Insecta > Diptera > Diopsidae > Teleopsis > Teleopsis dalmanni. Next base: position 171,736,058 of record NC_051846.1, read on the forward strand.
GAGTATGAAATCAGTACAAAATTGTATGATGCAATATTTGATTTGATTGAGTAAGCCATACGGGAACAAAAACAATGCAAAATCTATCTTTTTATAAATATATATCAACTTGACTGTTCTAATTACTACAAAATGTCTAAGACGCAATTTGAAGATACCTTGTAAGTTATATAGCAATTAGTTTTAACTGATTTTTTATTTAAAAAAGAAATTCCAAATAATTTCCCAACAAAATTGAACTTAAATTTTATTTTAGTACTTTGACGTTTACTTAGAGTTTTCACAGAATCTGGACTTTGTCTTTAGTCATTTACTGCTAGCTTCGCCTATGTATGAGGGCTTGTAGTCAAATGCAGTATACTTAGTATAGCTAAACGCATTATCTGAAAGTCTTTAGTTAGTTTTCTGTTATGTTTTCTTAGCCAGCACGTCTGTGTGCTTAGTTTTAGTTTTTCTGTTTATTTTTATAGTTTAATCTTCTTCACACACAATTAATTATAATAAAATCATTTTCTTAATATTTGTTTAGCAATGATTTAGTTTTATTTTATTGTGTATAATTTTATGACTTTTATTTTATTTGAATGCCTTTAAGTTTTCAGCGTTCTCAATATAGTTTCTCCATTGGCTTGAGTCATTGAAATTTCCTCTTAACCCACTTTCAGTAGCCTGAGTCGGCATTGTAAAACGCAAGTACAATTTGCGATAATTTTTAATTATTTTTTTATACTCACAGATTATGTATATGCGTATAACAATTAAAATAGATGATTAAAAAGTACAAATTGGCACAAAGATAAATGAATTCAAGAGTTCAAATTCTGTCTAAGACAATTGTTGAGAAATTCAGAAATTAAATACTTTCAATTGATGTTGATAAGATGCAATTTAATTTTCATTTGATAATTTAAGGATGATGGAATTTATTTTAATCAATATTTGATTGATTTCAAATATAAAAAGTTTTTAATTTATAGCTGAAGTGAATAATTAATCCTTAATCAGAATGATTATTAATGTAATTACCTAAGCATTCATTTTATGAATAATTAAGTTATTTTAGTTAAGTTAATTAAGTTATTTAATTTAAAAATTAAAGGATCATTAATTTTATTTAAATCAGAATATTTATTGCTGAAGTGAATTAATTAATCCTTAATCAGAATTATTATTAATGTAATCACCTAAGCGTTCATTTTATGAATAATTAAGTTATTTTAGTTAAGTTAATTAAGTTATTTAATTTAAAAATTAAAGGATCATTAATTTTATTTAAATCAGAATATTTATTGCTGAAGTGAATTAATTAATCCTTAATCAGAATTATTATTAATGTAATCACCTAAGCGTTCATTTTATGAATAATTAAGCTATTTTAGTTAAGTTAATTAAGTTATTTAATTTAAAAATTAAAGGATCATTAATTTTATTGAAAGCAGAATATTTATTGCTGAAATTAATTAGTTAATCCTTAATCAGAATTATTATTAATGTAATCACCTAAGCGTTCATTTTATAAATAATAAAATTATTTTATTGATTATTGTCAAACACTATTCCTACATGGTTTTTAGTGTTCTTTAATAGTTGATTTAGTTTTAATATACGAGTATCATATCATTAGTATATTTTTTGTTATTATAAGCTTTAGAGCTTTTTTAACAATATTTCATTATACACTTGGTTAATAGCCGGAATTTCTCAACTTTAGAGACACATAAAACTTAAGTTTTCTTCTAGTATGTCCCCGAAGACATCCTATTTTACCCAATTCCGCATGTTCATGAGCTTAAAGCTCTTGTGTACTGCATTTAATCATTAACTCTGCGATCTTTATCTTATCTTGTAACCATTTTATTTTACTAAATTTCGGATATTTATGAGCCTTAAATCTATTTTTATCCTGAATCCATCTTGTTTTACTAAATTATGTTAAAGTATGCTTTTAGTCCTTCCAATTATCAACTTTGCGGTCCTTGTTTTACTCTGTATTCAACATGTTTTACTGAATTTCAGATATTCATAAAACTCAAATCCTGTACTACTGAGTCATTACCTCCGCAGTCTTTATCTTACCCTGAAGCCATCTTATTTCACTGAATTTCAGATTTCATGAAACCTAAGTCTGCTTCTATTGGATTCAATCTTTATATTACCCTGAAACCATCTTGTTTTGTTGAATTTCGGATGTTCATGAACCCCAAATCCTCTACTACTGCGTACGATCATTAACTCCGCGATTTTTATCTTACTCTAAAGCTATCTTGTTTCACTGAATTTCAGATGTTTATGAACTTTAACTGTATTCTATTGCATTTAATCGTCTATTTCGTGGTATTTTTCTTGCCTTGAACCCATCTTATATTACTTTAAGCATAGGTTTTACTGTGATGTTATCCATCTTCTAAACTATATCTTATAAACTAATCTCTTATACGTATTGCAGATGTTTAAAATTTATCTAATTTTAAGAACATACGTTAATATGTACTTAACTTTATCTGTTGAAGTTTTGTTTTTATACTTCGTTATAATAAACAATTTTATCTATATTTAACTAATAATAATAGTTATAAACTATTCTTAATTATATTTAATATTATAAATCATAATGCAAAATGAAAATCATCACATCGTCGTATCAAGGCTGAGAAAAGCGTAAATTTGAAAGTAAATTTAAACGAATTATTCTTAACAAAACAGAAATCTACAGTGAAGGCTTAATATTTTTTTCCAAAAAATTAATACCTAATAATATAAAATAATTAATTTTAATTAATTTGAATTTTTTAAAAGATCAATAATTTATTGGTTTTACTGGATTACTAAATAGCAATGAAATACACAAAAAAAAATTTTTGTAAAATAAAATTTTGTGTAAATTTTAAATAAAGCAACTTATATATCGTCCAACCATTCATTCCAGCCTTCCATCAGCAGTTTAAAATGATAGATTTTTTTAAAAAAAATTAAATATCTCTGATTTTTAAAGAGAAAGTCCTTAATACAACTAAAGTACTAATTGTAAAATTCTTTTTTTAAGAAGCCTTAAGTTTTTTGGATGAATAGCATAATGAAGTCAATACTTCTTACCCCCATGGTGTGATGGATGAGATTTTGTATTTTATCAAAGGGTTGCGTACGAATTAAAATGATCATGACAGCTAAAATGATTAATCATTTTAGTCTACTTAGGAGACTTATGAATAATCTCTCCAACCAAGAGAATAGAATAACATTATCATTAACACAACTTGCACTCAATGATCAAATATTCGTATAATATAGAAGATTTTGTTGGTCGACTAAGAGATTGCGTTGATTTGCCAATATAAATAGTAAAGTAAAATATAATTTACCCCAAAATGCTAAAATTTTTAATGGGTACTTATTCTAGCATTTTAAAAAATAAATCAGAACATTGAATTTAATGGTCTGCCTAAACTATGACATACCATATGAGGAAGCGCTTAAAATAAAGAGTTTGATGTATATGTAATATATAAATCTTAATATGTTTTTTCATTAATTGGTTAAGCGGATTTAATATATCATCTGCACCACAACCTATCAAACAAAATTAAAAGCTATTTTATCATTAAAAAGCGGTTAGTACAACTTTAATGCGATTGTTCTGAGATGATATTAAGAATGAATATATCATTATTTTCGTTTTTTAATCAGAAACTATAGATTGAAAAACTCAAATTTTTAAGTTTATAAAATTAATATCAGGTATATCAATATCAAATAATATCAAAAATAAAAATATCTTTATTTTCGTTTTTTAAGAAAAAATCGATTATTAGATAGTTTGAATCTAGATCAGATTTTTGCAAATCTAAAAAATTTTAATACTTTTTTTTTTGTTGATTTATAAAAATCAAGAATAAATATATCTTTACTGATTTATAAAAATCAAGAATAAATATATATTTGTTTTCGTTTTTTAATAAAAAAAAAGACGATTTTCAGATTGTTTAGATCTAAATTAAATTTATCTAATCTAAAAATTTCAAAAATATTTTAAATTTATAAAAATGATTAAAGATTAAATATATCTCTATATTCCGTTTTTAGGTTAAAAGATTCTAATTTTTTAAATTTGTAAAAAATAATGTTGAAATTATTAGATCGGAATGATCAAAATTCTTAACTTTGAAAATATAGAGATTTATTTTTTTTGTGTGCCTTAACATTTCGATAATTCAAGTTTTTCAACTTCTTCCTTGGCTATTATTCCATTTATGGTTTACCGTTTCTACAGTACCTAAATAAAATCGATCGGTTTCGTTAGAAAATAATCAAAAATTTAAACAAAATTTGCAATTTTGCAAAATCAAGTACAGTCATTACTAGTTACTCATATTTCTCCAACAAACTCTCCAGCCTATGCTCTTACTAAGAGCGGTAAAACCAAAACAAAAAACTGTACTCTCAACATAAAAATAATATATGATCTACCTGTAATTACCTTACATTAGAAGAAATTTCATACCTCTCAGTCTTCTCTCAAACAATACGTCATACCTTAACTGATAAAAATTTTTGCTTTGAAATATTTAAATGAAGAAATTATTACGCGAAATGCTCGCAGTTTTCTACCTAAGAGATTAAGAAAATCCAAAATCCCAGAGTTCAAACACAACAGAAAGTACTCAAACGATCGCGTGGTTTTCGCTCTCGCTTGAATGCTGCATTTCTATGCATTTTTACTATAAAGATAATCGCAGCCTGAAGAATGCAACATTATTAATTCTGCGTTGGTTGTGATAAGAACAAAATAAACGATTTTAAGTCAAGAAAATTATTACTCAAAATTAAAAAGAATCGGCGGATCGCGTGTGGTTCACAGAAGACGCGTGCCGATCGTTAAAACAATCTGTGAAATAGTCGACCTCTCACTACTTTTGGTGTTAAGCACAGTAAAATAATTAAATTCTAGTCATATAAAAAGACTGAATAGTGTCGCGCGTAACGCTAGTTTTATTTAAAATAAAATTATTAACAAAACAGCAACGAGAAAAAAATAATTTTGTTGTGTGCACATACGGTGCCGATGAGAAACTTTCGTTTTCGACAATTCGTTTTATCTGGAAAGAATCGGTATAATATTTATCATGAATTGGTTCAAAAAATCGTCACACGAGCACCGCGAGAGCCAACGTAGTCAACAGAAACATAAGCGTATTAAAAAAACGCCAGCTAATAGAAATCTAAGAGCAGCAAGTGTAATTGTAAGTGATGCTGCTAGCACTAGCAACAGAACAATATCAGCGGCAACAGCAACAACATCCATCGATGACGAAATGACAAAATCATTGTGTAGTCTGAGTGAACACGAAATTCAAATACTCGATCCTGAAGAATTTTTTCATGATCCCGAACACGTACGTCTCTACAAAGAAGAGGAAGTATTTCTAAATATGATGTCCGATTGGGAAATTGTACGAAGTCCAGCAACCGCAGATGACAATTTCTTTTCGGCGGACTTTGAAGATGAGCTAATACAAAGACGTACACAAGATATTGCGTCGCATACGAGCAATGATCAAATTCATACACAAGACAGCGCCAACAGCAGCGATAGTAGTTGCATAGATATCAGCGGCATGCTTAAAGATACTTCAGCGCTGCCAATTTTAACGGATGTTGCAAAGCCGCAATATAAACGCACATTTTTTGAAATTCTTTTTGCTGATAGCATTGAGATTGGTATTGCTTTGCCGCAACAAAAAAAACTTAAACGACGAAAACGCAAATTAGATGAAGGAATGGAGAATTGCATTGACAGTAATGGGCGAAATTCATGCAAAGCCCATCATGACAACGAAACTATAACGATTACAACATTGACGACAACTTGTACAACGACCACAACAACAATTAGTACAACAGCAATATCATCAACACAAGGGAAATGTTTTCGTATTACAAAAGACTGTGCCATCAATCGCAAGCAACTTAAGACTGAAGCTTTGGCATCTTCCATTATGGGAGCCATAGGCAAATGCCCTAGTAAGGATAGCAGCAAATCGACAAATAATTCATCAAGTGAACTTAACAATGCGAATGCTGCCCATAATAGCACCTGTGATCATTATGATATTAAGGAATTTTTCAAACTCGACGATACTGGTAATATATTGATTAACATCAGTCACATTGAGGAGTGCAAGGGATTCGGATTTGCAGTTGCACAGAACAAACGTTTATATCGTCATTTTGCCAACAAATGCAAATGCATGGAAGATAAGAATTGCAATAGCAAAGGTTGCGGCTTAGTATTTAAAGGTCTCTTTCGACTTTTGTGGGAATTAGTAATCGGTAAGTTAAAATTATTTAGTGCTAAAACAAAAAAACAAAAATACAAGAGTACAAAGAGACGCTTGAAATGTGTTTTTATATTAAAAAATGTTAATGTGACGCATACGACATTTTGCTTTATCAACAAAAATAGTGCAGGTGAATAATATGTTTTGTGTTATTAAAAGCAAATCAAATCAAAACTGCGGGGGGAATGTTGAATATAATGTACATGTTTTTTTTTTATTTAATTTAAATGATTCGTAATACGTGAAAAATAAATTAAAGTGACCATTCGACATGTGACTGGTTGTCCATAACCCTAACCCTAAGTGACTAAGACAAATGTTATAGTTTTAGAAAGACCTTAATGAAGAACAGAATACTTCTTTTTTTTGTCTCTCCAAAATTTGTATATGACTGTCTGACCTAAGTGACTAAGACAAATGTTATAGTTTCAGAAAGAACTGAATGAACTTCCTTATATCACTGAACAGAATGCTTCTTCTTTTGTCTCTCCAAAATTTATATATGACTGTCTGCGATTAGACAGTACTTTTTTACATTTGACAAATGAGATGCGTAAGAAATTAGATATACTAGGTAAATAGACTATTGAGTTAGGTCGATCCGTCATAATCTTTTGAGGTGCTTTACCTTATTAGCTCCTGTTGGTGGAGTCTATATACATATATTGTTATTTGAGTGAGTTTTTACTTGTTCGTAATGTTTGCTGCCCATGTCCAATATAACTTCTTCAATATTTTATGTCTCTGTAACTGCTTATGGATATGAGCAGAATACTAATAACGTAAAATATAAATCTTGGATCTTATGCACTTATTTTGTTTATTCTTTTTTTTATTGTTTTGTTTGAAAAAATAATGTCAAATGTCATAATTTCAGAAAAAACTTAATGAAGTGTCTTTCAGAGCAGAATATTAATACCATAGAATATAAATCTTAGATTCTATGGACTTGTACTCTTTAATTTATTGCAAAAATGATAAGATTTTATGCTGTTTTGTTGAAAATATCAAACTACTTCGTGGGTTTTTTGAACCCACGACAAATGATATTTTTAAAGATCTAAGTTTAGTTATTCAGTATTTAATTTTAACTCTACCAAAATTGGATTGGATAATAGATTGGTTGAATTGTGTGAAGACATTTTTATAATAAATATAATTTTTAAAAACAACCCAAACTGATTGTAAGAGAAAGAGATACATGTTGTCAGTAAAGAATCAAATATCCATATCTGTGCAAATAGACATTTCTTAAATAATGGGTATATTATTAAAGAAATATTGTTTTATATTTATATATAGAAGTATTATATATATGTATATGTATATATATATATATATAGATGTATATATATATAGATGAATAGAAGAAATATTTCTTATATTTAATTATTAGCAAATCATTTGTTAGATTGCAAGTACCCAGGGTTAAACTTGTACCCTGTCTAATTTGAAGCTCAAAGTTAGTGTTAATAACACAACTGATTCAAACCCATACTTGACTTCTTTTGTTCTAACGTAGAGTTTTGAAAATTTGAGGTAAAAGTTCAGTAATAAAATTATAAACCAGCTATAAAATTAATTAATTAATTATAGTTATTTCTCATTGTTTAATATCAGTATTATTCTTTTTTTTTTCAATAAAATTTTTAAAGTGTAATAGGGAAGCATTATCGGTACGCCTATAAATATGCAATTATTTTTGTACCAACTTATTATGTTTACTTATATATTATTTTATCTTATCAGCGTATAAAATTGTTTAATAATACAAAAATCACCATAAAACTAGTTAGTAGCTTTTCATGGCGCTATCAGTAAATGATACAACTTTAAGTAAAATAAAATTTAACAAAAATTTACTTACGAAATTATTATATTCTTTTCTTCTATTGCAGGTCATCCACGTAATAAAATCAATCCATACGGCAGCGGACCCGGCGATTCGGTGCGCTCCTACACACTGCAACTTGCACACGATCAAAGCTCGACCTTTGCACGAAACATTGAAAATTTCATATCATGCACTAAAGAATCTCGTGAAGCTGCACCACAAGTGGTGATGCGTAATATGCGTCAATTTATGAATGGCATGAAAAACTATTTGGTCAAACATGGTGAAGGTAAATTTCATCAAGAAGTGGAAACAGCACGCTCACGTCTTAAATCAGATGAATTTCTCAATCTGGATGCCATACTTGAGACTGTGATGCATCAATTAGTGGTGTTGCCATTGCGTGAACACCTCTACGGCATGTTTGTCGATTACTACACACGATCCGAAGATATACAATTACTGGCACAAAATGTCAAATATGCCTGTGGACGTTGTGCCACTGATTTCGGCATACGCTCCTCTGTTGCACCACCCTCATCAACTTCACTGCAAATCATATCGAGTTTGTTGTTACGCTTGCAGGAAGCTGAATTGCCATTAGATAAATTGGATCTGTTTTTATGTGTGATATCAACGATATTCGATGCAACAGGTTGTCCACGTGGTCAGCAATTGGGTGCGGATGATTTCTTGCCAGTTTTGGTATATGTTGTGGCTAAATGTGGTTTTGTGGGCGCTGAGATTGAGGCTGAATTCATGTGGGGTCTATTACAGCCAACATTACTGAATGGCGAACCGGGCTATTACTTAACAGCACTGTGCAGTGCAGTACATGTACTGAAGAGTTTTATGGCATCGGAAAATGAAAGCGGCTCTGGATCATTAGATGTGAGTACCATTAAGCAAGGCTTTGTAAAGCAAATGGTTAAACGCTATAATGAGAATGCGTAAAGTATTAAAGTAGAATATTAGAATTAATGTGCATGTTTATATAATAATATAATATTAATTGTTTACTAATAATAATTTTTTTCTTTTATTTTATTAATGTGAAATAAGTTTATTTTAATTTCTTGAAATATTTGAATGTATAAGTAGATAAGTAGATACTGTAGTGAGAGTATTATATGTACTGTTTTTTATATATTTTTTGTCGCTTTAAAATGTTATATTATTTATAAATATTTCTTCCGTTTTTTAAAGAAATTTTTGTAAAGGAATTGTAAAGAAATGAGTAGATGAATTTACTATATCAGCTCCTTATAATTATTTTTAATAGCTCAAGTCATTGAGATTAACTACCTCCATAAGACAGAGAATGTAAAATTTCGATTCTAATCAATCTAACAATTTGAAATACTCCCCAAATAAGTGTAATACGCATTACTGAAAGAATTCAATATTAATACATAATCTCTCGGAATTTACGGAAAGTAGGAAAGATGTTCGATTAAATATACCCCAAAAAAGCAAGGTATTAGCTATCAAAATTTATCAAATATCGATTAAAATGATAAAACATGTGTTGAAAAGAAGCTATATAACAAAACTTCAAGTTTGAACATACACGTCAAGTACTTCTTTGCTTCAGTTGACTAATGACACTGACTCAAAGCTTCAAATTAGGTAGGGTACGGGATCAACTCTTGATACTTGCAGTTTAAAGACATTGTCTATGAATAATTGAATACAGGAAATATTTCAATGATAACCAATAGCTCCCCAATAGTTTTCTCGCCATAATCTTAGTTTTGTGATTTTACTCACCGATAATCTTCCCACCGAGTCTCGGGTGCTCTTTCGCACACACCTCCTTAACTCAGTGCTCACTATTTTGATGAGTCATTTTATTCTTTTTCTAACAGACCGGTCAACCTACAATACGCTCTGATGAGAAAGCTCTTTATATATCAAACATTCCGGTCAACCTTCAGTACACATATTTTGTGTCTAAATTTCAAAAAAAAATGACTCCTTAATGCTACTTACACAAATCTGAAAACACAACTATCAACAAATTCAACCAAAAACCAAGTCTTACCTTCTGCTCAAAAAGTATCAGGATTTTGTTGTTTGTTAACTACTCCTTAAGTAATTCAAAAATTTTCGCCAGATCTGGATCCGTGCGACTTTTTCCTGTTCCCGAAACTCAAATTGCTCCTTCGTGGAGCAATCGTTTTGAGTCGATTGAATCGGTAAAAGAGAATTCGCTGAAAGAACTAAAACCCATAACTGCATGGGTGTATGGAAGATGGGGTTAAGGGTTGGCATGTGTATATCGCTTCAGAAGGAGCATATTTTAAAGGATATAAAATAAATTTGGAATAAAATTTAAATTTGTGTGTTTACAAAATCTGGGTACTTTTTGAGCTGGAGGTATATATATAATAGATATAATAGATAAATCTTATGTAAATATAATTTCTAATATACAGTATATATATATTTCTATCTAAAATATGCATGAAGTTTACTATAGGTTTATTCATTTTTGCTTAAATTACAGTTTTATACAATAATAATTTTTTTTCTTTATTTTTTCAGTGGCGTTCTTCTTCTTTGCCCGCCTGTTCTTCTGTACTGCGTGTCATCATTCCGGATGAATGCAATGGCTCTCTACAAACTCGCACACTGCCGGTACGTCCGCATACAACAACCCGTGAAGTCTGTCGCATAATTGCACACAAGGCACGGATTACAAATCCTCAAGACTATGCGCTCTTCAAGTTGGTCAACGGTGAAGAGACCTTGCTCAGTGATATTGAATGTCCACAGGATATACGTTTAGCTGCCAAAGGCAAACACTGTATGTTGGCCTACAAGCGCATCGATGCTAAAATCGCTTGGCCCACAGCGACACAGTAAAGCTAAAGCTGATTCATTTATATTATAATTATAATTAAAATTAAAAAATAATAATTATTAAATAAGAAATATGTATTTTTTAGCATATAAGCAAAACTCAATCATGACTCGAAGTTTTACTGAATTTTGAAATGAATATTTAATATTACTTTAATATATACATACATATATCATTTTTGCTCATTAACATTAATCCACATTAATTTTTAATAACATTAAATTTATATTTAAAATGCATTAAATGTATACTAAACAGTATTGCAATAAGTTTATAACAAAAAGAAAAAAAAACACACAAATAATTATAAACAAAAAATGATTATTAATAAAAATAAATATTTGAAAGAAAAGAACATTTAATAGTACTACAAAACGCACTGCAATTGTGTTTAATAATTTTTAATTAATTATTTTAAAAACTAATTGAATAATGTTTTTTTAATTATTTTTATTGTAAACTTGTGAAAATTATAAAAAATTGCGTTTACAAATCAACGATGGAGCCCAATTGAATATTTTGTAATATATAAATAAACCTTAAATTTTCTATTATATATATATGTATTAGTTATTTATTAATTATTAGTTTTTAAATTTAAGATTTGTAAAAATTAAAATAATAAATTCTAATTATAAACATTTCAAAAAAAAAATTACTCACTCTTATATACTTTACTTACTGCTAAAACGTGCAATAACACATTTAATTGAATAAATTGAATTAATTAGTAATTTGCAAAGGTCAATAATTATTTCGTTAAATAATTACAAAATATTTTTCAAAATTTTTTGAATATAAAAAAAAACAATTAAAATATTTTATTAAAGAAATTTTTTCTTAAACTGTTTTTATTACTGCAAAAAAAAATAAAATTAATATGACTTCGCAGGAGCTAGAGTGCCAATAGGATTACAGATGCATTTTTTCAATTATTTTTTTTTCAAATTTATATTCATTTGCTAAATTCAAAAAATTTTTCTATGCTATCTTCACACTTATAGTAATTGCAAAACTACAATAATATATTTTTAAAATAATTTTGAATTGATAAATATTTATAACATTTACATATATTGATAAACTAAACTTTGTATTTCATTTATGTTAATAATCACATTTTTAAATCATCATATGTATACATTATTTATCAGAATCAATTATATTAAGTATATTCATTGTATAATCAAATTCATATTTACTCTTTGAATAAACAAAAAAGGATTTTATTGTATGTAATTAATATGTTTATGCTAATCAACATAAGTATAGTTATATATTAAAATTATTTAACGAAACCTATATAAATCATAATTTCAATAAAAACAAAAATTTATAACCAAAAATATAAAGTCTATTTTTTTATTGAAAGTCAAAAGATTTATTTAATATTTAAAAAAAAGTATTGACTAAAAATATGCAACATTAATTTTGTAGAAATATAGACTGTATACTTTTAGGCTTCAACGTCATACTGTTGGCGTTTTCAATTGGTAATTCAATGTAGACTTAGTTTTAATCTCGATCTGTCAAAGTTTGTTGCCCAATCGAACGTTTTTAGAGTTATCTAGCATTTTTGTAGGCGTTTATGGGCATATAGCGCGATGCAGACTATCATTCTTTAATGTCATTCAAGTTGCGCTCTCTCTTGCTCAAATTTATTCTAGGGATCGAACTTGAACATGCTCACATTTAAGATGTAACATTCAAGCAAAATTTTTAAAGAACAAGGGTGTTTACGAACGCTGTGTGTTCCGCACACTGTAAGTGCGTTAGTGCAACAACGCTAAAATATGTTCTTGAATGACGAATGAAAGTTTTTAGATGACAGACTATTATTCACAACATGTTGTCGAGAAGCTGAATGATGTGTTCACAAAGCATGCCAACATGTTGGTTGTGTGTCTTTCAAAGGTGCAGACTTACATTAAAGATTATTCCATACTCATTGCTATCATTCTTAGATTTTGTCCCTTGAATGACACTCAAAAATGATAGTCTGCACCGCGCTTAAAATATACAAACAGCTGTCTATTTCAGGCTAATCTTTCTCAAAATCTTGAATAAATTTTGGTAAGCATGCCAACATGTTGGTTGCATGTCTTTCAAAGGTGCAGGCTACCATCAAAGACTATTCTATACTCATTACTATCATTCTTAGATTTTGTCCCTTTAATGACACTCAAAAATGATAGTCTGCACCGGGATTAAAATATACAAACAGCTGTTCATTTCAGGCTAATCTTTCCGAAAATAACTGGAGTGTTAGAAATTAATCTTGAGTTTCTAACATTTCGCTTGTACTAAAAATTAATCTGGACTAAAAAAGTTACCTCAAATTTACCAATCGAAAACGACATGTGATAGAAGTATTATTATATATCGTTATATTCCTCTTTTCTCCACATTGAGCTCTGCTAAATTTATGCAATATAGGTACTTATGACATCAACCAATATATTTAAATAATTATATATGTTGTACATTGTGTGAAATTGTGCATATGTCAATACAAGTTTAAGGTTTACCATTTTGAAATCTAAATCGTTTATGAGAATTTTATTCATTGGAGAGGTTAACTTTTCACTTAGTGAATATTTATCAAACAATATGTTCACATTAAAAGAAATGAACGTTCAAAAGTAACTGTGAAAAGAGTATTGTATTCGAAAAATGTATTCAAAGGTGTAGCATTCAAAACATAAATAATTAATTTAAAAAAATATAAAAAATTCGGAAATTATTCCGCCATGCATGAACACTACACATTCTTTTAATGAATTTTTTGTGAGATATTTTATAACAATTGTTGACCAACAACTTAGGCATAATCATTTTGAAAATATAATATATATAATCAACATTATAAAACTAGAAAAGTCTGACTGAGATTGGAGTGTTAGGAACTGAGTTGGATTGACAATTAATTAAAAGTAAGTGCAATAATAAGAATAAAGCGAATAAAACAGTTCATCAAAATATTCTTGACATTATTGCATATTAATAATTTTTTTTTTTTTAATTCATCAATTTGAATATATAGTCAACATAATTTTGAAGCTGCAAAATAGTGTATTTGATTTGACGGTAAACCGACCAATTAAGAAGTCACACTATTTACTCTCTGGCAGCCATTAAAGCACTTCAATCTTTAAGGTTTTAATCAAAACTAATAAATGAATGCGGTACAGAAATAGGCGACCTAAATCTTATTGTGGCCACCATCCATTGCATGGATTTGTGGTCATACGAACATTAAAGGGAATAAATAAGCAGACAGTCTAGCTCACCTTGGTGCTGCTATGAACGTCTTCTTAGAGGTACCGGTGATTATTCCGTTGATCCCGTTAAGAGATGCACCTCTTTTTAATTTCTGTTTATGTATAAATATTTCTATTTTAGATTTTTATTTTTTAGATAATGTTTTCTGGACAAATAAACCTGTGTCACAACTTAGAATTAAATTTTCTGTACAGATAAGGTTGTCTTACAACATTTACTTATATGTTCGGAATGGATAAAACTATCTCGAGAGCTTTCAGATTAAAGCTCTGTTAAAAATTCTAAATCCGTGTCTTGGAAAAATAAAACTACGCTTTAATTTAGTTGTTGTGAACCGTAAGTCGTATTTATAAATGGAAATTAATTTATTGTTGAACTGAAAAAAAAAGTATTTCTCTTAAAAAATAATTGAGTAGCAATGACTGTAATGAAATTTTATCTACCATTGTATATTTTTTATTTACAAAAATTACTTATTCTAGTTATATGAGGGATAACATACTGGAGTTTGTGACATTTGGTTTTGTTTATCTGTAAAACAACATATTCTGTAATATAACTTTCTTCTTGAATTGGGTAAGACATAAATGATTTTCTATTCTTCTATTTTTATTCCATTTTTGCTAAGTATTTGTATTCTTGTCATGCAATCAAAAGGATCAAATTGATACAATAAATAACCTATCAGGAAAGCAGTGATTTTAAACAAAATAATGATTAACGAACTGAAATCCAGCATAGAATATATGAAGTCCAGCGCCATTATAGCAGATCGTAACTAGATAAAAATATCACGCTTGTCTTATTTGATATTTGATAAGATTTATACTAAATTTAAATATTATATTGCAGAAAATTATACAAATAAAAAACAAGACTTCAAGGTGATCCAAGAAAAAGACAGAAAAAAGCTTGTACTGAATGGTACCCCAACCACGTCCACTTTTAACACTGTTACCTCCCCAAAGAGCCTGTAACTATTCTGAGATTTGATAACGCGGTGTTGGTAAGTCTGTCAGTTTTCGCAAAAATTTCAGGAGTCTATCCTTTATATATTTTTTGATGGGATCAATCTTGAGGTCCCTGAGAATGTTATTCATCCTAATGTACCATGATACTTTGAAAACTCGTCTCAGAGCCTTGCTTTGTGCAATTTCTAGCTGGCGAATAGTAATGTTTGAAGCTTTACTAAACGCTACACAACTTGACTTAGGCACATAAATTATTATAAAAAAAATAAAAAAAAATTAAAATCTAATATATGTGTGTTTAATTTTTAAATTTATTTAAGACAGGGCTGTCCAGACTAGATACGATTGCGGTCCAATACAAATCACTTAAGAGATTAGAGATTAGAGGGATGCAGAAACAAATACCCTTCATAATTTTTTTTTCTTTTTTTGAGAAAAATAAAAATAAGGCAGTTATTTTATATTTAGTTTTATAAATTCTTTATTAATTTATTTTTTATAATTCTATTAATTGTATGAATATTAATTGTTACCAGACGCAGTAGTGCATGTGTAAATAAATATTCAGTCAGTGAAGGCCTATATTTTTATAGGTTTTAATTTATTTATTTGGAATATCATAAAAATGAAATAATATAATTTTGCCAAAATTGCACTTGGGCCGCGCATTGGACACCTCTGATTAAGCATTAAAAAAAATAGTTTTCTTTAATTCTTTGTAGCAAGGAATATTTCGGAACATTTTACCTCAGATATAATGGATTCCTTCAATGGCATATTTTTATATAAATTTTTCAAAAACTACAACTTAAGTAAGTCTCCGTATACGCCCATATAGGTAAAGTGAGCCTTATTGTGGATTTTTTGCCGTTACCTATACATGACTATGACTCACTCATATTCTTCAATCCCAGATCAAGAAAAGGGGCAAGAGCAAAAAAATTTAATAATTAAATATACGAGAAATCGTACATATCAAAATAAATTCGTTCATTTTTAATTTTAAAAAACATTATATATAATACATAAGTGTACAATAGTATATAAGTAATTGAAAATTCACATTAAAATATAAATTGTTATATATGTATATAGTGAACCAAATTTATAACTCACCTAATTTCCGATATTTACTCCAACTTTAGTATGCAAACTTTATAATTCATGAATAGGATTTATATTTACTATATTTTGTTTACTTATTTATTAAGTCGAATATTTTGACACTTATTTTGTTTAGACAATCTTTTAAAATCAAACGTTATTTTTGTCATTATTTGAAACGACCTCACCCCTTTTTGTCGCACACCCTTCTTGAACGATCAAAATTGTTCAGGGGGAGCTCGGCCAGGCCAGGGGCCAGGGGAGCTCCCACCGTGCGTTTGTATGCTTGCATTAATTTGGAAGTTTTTAATCATTTTTTGCCACTAATTTATTAATCACTTATTTTTATTATATATTTTTACTATTATTAAAAAATATTAATATAATTCTTATTACATTTTAATTTTTTAATAGTAATTTAAATAAAACTTCCATTTATGCTCCATTATTTCGCACTTTCAATTCAAATGCACCACTTTTGCATTAACACTTTTTTTAGATGAATATATTACAGAATTACAAACACTTTTAATTATTTTATATATTGAATTCACATACAAATCTTATATACACATCGAATTTAATAAATTTAATATCACTAAAATATATTTAAAATAACTATTCATTTAAACTAAATTTAATTTACAAATTCCATGCGTCAAGCTCACTGATTGCATTATAACTGAAATCGAACTGATCAATCACGGTAAATGCAGTTAGAAAAATAAAAAACGTAAAAACCAACAAGAATAGATTGAGATTGGAACATGTTTTGTTGTTTTATGTTAAAATAAAAGCAACAACAACAATGAATTGTCTTCATTAGTTTTATTAAAATATTGTTTATAACTTTTTTTGTCAATACAAAATCAAAGTTCCATATTTGTACTATAAAAAGAAGACTTGAGTATTTTGCTACAAATATGAATATGTATGCGTTCAGGTTTAAATGTAAAACTGTTATTTTTTTAATATAATTGAATATTAGTGCATTTTCCGTATTGTTGTCATTGTAATCCTTCCACAATTTTGCTTTGCATTTGCCATTATTATATACTGTTATAACTGTAATAATGTGTTGAAGAAGGCATATTAGATCTGTTCGAGTAATAAAAAAAATAGTCAAAATCTATGTAAATTTTATTATACATATATAAAATAATATAATAGTAGTAAAATAAAAATGCTTGTTAAAGTGAATTCAAATTTTCTGAAAAAATTTAATAATTACATACGTTTTGTACAGTATGAAATGACACTTCGCTCTGCCAAACTCCTTTACTTTATTAATATTTTGGTACAGAAACAGAAAATAAATCTCAATAGACTTCTTACTTGAATTTTTCTGCAAGCGAACAGATCAATAGGAAAAATAAAAAATAGCAATTGATTTCATTACAAATTTAATTTTAGATTTTATTTGCAATATTAAAAACAACAAATATTAATTAACAATTAACAGAGATGATAAAACATTCACCAAGAAAAATTTTTATCATATTAATAAAAAAAATATGAATAGGTTCAATATATACAGTCAAAATAGGTACTAAATAACAAACGATCTGTTGTCATAGCACGACATCCACATCTAGCCTATTGTCGTTTGTGACTGAAGAAGGAAAAAAAAGAGCAAGTTATTAAACTACGTGATCATCCTTAACATAATTTCAATATGGATTGACAGTTATATATAGCAATGCAAAGAAGAAGAAGTAAAAATTTAAACAAATCTAAATATATACAATAAAGAAAAAGCAACAAATGAAATGCAACACTGTATCTTTTGACAAAATTGAACATACACTAAACTATTTTTCTTATTTGACAGTTGTGTTAAAAACATGAATTGTTAATATTTAAGTGATCAGCTGTTCATGTATTTTGATGATTGTTGTTTTTACTCAAAATGTGCAATAGTGTTTTATAACAATTAATGAATGAAATTCTATTTCATATATAATATATTTTATATAAATAAATTTTCGGCGTCGTTCACTTTTAATAAAAATGTTAATATATGCTTTAGGATTTAGTAAATCGTTAAGCCGTTATGGATCGGTATTACTTGCAAAAAATTTAAATAAAATTCCTACATTACCCACCACATTCAGTAGAAGTATTCTAACCGCTAATAGAAATGGACACCTGTTATTACGAAGCACGAGGCACCCGTTGCAACCTTTACGATTTCAAGGTACAACAATTAAAACGACACAACCAAAGGTTAAATTAAAAAGCCAAGACGTGATGAGATTATTAAGCTTAGCAAAATCTGAAAAATTAGTTCTTACAGGTTTGTTAACATACAAAACTTTAAATACGCTTTATTTAACAAAATTTTACATTCTAGTTGCTATTGGCTGTTTAGTGATATCATCCGGTATTACCATGTGTGTTCCATTTGCACTTGGTAAAATAATGGATATTATTTTCAACAAAGACGAACAGAACGTTAGCAAAACATTAGAAAGTTTAAAACAATTTTCGTTAATATTATTAGGTGTTTTTATAGTCGGCGGATTGGCTAATTTTGGACGAGTTTACTTATTCAATGCTGCATGTAAGTGCAATTAAAATTACTACTATTCACACGCAAAAAATATATATCTAAAATTTATATTTATAGCTCTTCGCATTGTTAAAAATTTACGTTCACTTTTGTATCGACGCATGTTACATCAGGAGTCATCTTGGTTTGACACGAAAGGAAGTGGAGAGCTAGTTAATCGGTTATCGAATGATGCCTTCTTTATAGGCAATGCACTGAGTCAAAATGTGTCAGATGGTTTACGTTCTATAGTGATGGTTGTTGCAGGAACCGGCATGATGGTGAGACTAACAAATTAAATAAAATAAATTATTATTAAAATAATTTAATTTTCAGATTTACACATCACCAGAACTTGCGCTTATAAGCACCGCCGTTGTTCCATGTTTGGCTGGCATGGCTATTATCTATGGACGATTTGTACGCACAATCACGAAAAACTTGCTAGACAAATTTGCAGATATAATGAAATCTGCCGAAGAACGTTTTGGTAATATTAAAACAGTAAAAACATTTAGTAAGGAAAATGAGGAAAGTAAATTCTTTGACGAACAGTTAACAGATGCACTTCAAATTGGCTATAAAGAAGTCAAAGCACGTTCAATTTTCTTTGGTTTGGTAAGCAGCGTAACTTTTAATATATATTTTATTATTTCTAACTTTTAAAACTTTTATATATTGCATGCAGACTGGTTTCTCAGGAAATGCCATTATAATTTCTGTCCTTTACTATGGAGGTAGCTTGGTAATGCAAGATGCACTTACTGTTGGTGCACTGACATCATTTATATTATATGCGGGTTATTCAGCAGTTTCAATAAATGGACTTTCTAATTTTTATACTGAACTGAACAAAGGTGTAGGGGCTGCTCAACGTATTTGGGAAATAATTGATCGTAAACACACAATCCCTATTGATACCGGCTTAGAGCCCATTCAAAGAGTCGAAGGCAGAATAGACTTTCAAAATGTATGTTTTACTTTTCCTGAACGAATAGATAGTACCGTACTGAAAAATTTAAATTTAACGCTATGGCCTGGACAAACAACGGCTGTGGTTGGAAGAAGTGGTTCTGGAAAATCTACTATAGCAGCTTTACTATTGCGTTTATACGATCCACAAAGTGGTTGTATACTTTTAGATGGTATAGACATAAAACAAGTGAACCCCATTTGGTTGAGAAGTCATATAAGTGCTGTACAACAGGTAAACGATGTGCGATCTAAATTAAAAGAAATATTTAAATCATTCTCTATATACACAGGAACCAGTTTTATTCTCCGGCACCATAAGAGAAAATATACTATATGGTGCTATTCCAGGCACAGTAGTAAGTGAAGAATTATTTCAGAATGTTATACGCAAATCATATGTTCATGAATTTGCTCAACATTTACCCGATGGGCTTAATACTTTAGTTGGCCAACGCGGTTTATTATTATCTGGTGGACAAAAACAAAGAGTTGCCATCGCTAGAGCTTTAATTAAAGTAAATTCACAAATATTATTAAACTACCAAAATTGCTAATTATATTTAATCATTATTTTTCACTTATATTCAGCAACCATCTGTTCTTATACTTGATGAAGCAACAAGTGCACTTGATTCTGTATCAGAAGAATTAGTACAAAAGTCCTTAGAGAACATATCCAAAGGACTTACTGTACTTACTATAGCTCATCGATTAAGCACAATACGTAACGCGCACAAAATTGTTGTTTTAGATAATGGAAGCGTTAGTGAAGAAGGCGATTATGGACAATTAATGATATCAGAGAAGGGCACTTTCAAGGAACTTATAGAAAAGCAAACATTTGAATTAAAGTCTGTTGTTTAAAATATTTATCGTAATTTTAGTGGAAATTGGTGTCGTTAAGTTTATAAAAAATATGTACAAATTTGTAAAAACAAAAGAAGATAAAATTTTTAATAATTTATAAATCTGTGTTAATTTTTTTATTATATTACTTAATTTAGGATTTGACTTTAACTCATTTTTGTAGCAATCCACTACAGAAATCTGAAGTGATTATCAATGTTAATTGATGAAGTTTTGTTATTTTAATATACGTTTTCTTTTTGATACATTTTTGTTAACTTTTTAACTAAAACAATATGAAAACAGTCAAATAGTATTAGACACAATTAAAATATGAGTTCTTAAGTCTTTCGTTTAGTATAAAATAAGTTTACAGTAATGTTTTGTAATATTTCTAATAATTTTCATATGAGTTGAGTTATATGTGCGGGAGCTCTTTAATTATTTTGATATTAATTTAATTAATTAAATTTTTGGCTGACCATAAAACTGATTCGAGTATTGCCAAATATCCATCATCATTTTTTAGACTGCAAGTATCAAGAGTTGAACTCGTGCTCTGCCAAATTTGAAGCTTAGAGTCAGTGTTCTAACCCAAAGCTGTACTTGACTTGTGTGTTCACACTTGAAGTATTGTTAATTCTATTTATAATTCTAATTTAAATAATTTAGATACTAAAAACATTGACATTTAATGTTCATTGTATTTTATTTTATAGAACTGACATTTAAGAACACCAGTCTAAACTTGTTTTAAACAATTTTAAAAGATGCATATTTTTAATATTTAACTTAATACTTAAAGTAATTCAATTGTTGAGATTATTTTGGTGTATTACTTACAAACTAATTCAATTGTCAAGATTATTTAAATATTGAATTTAAAAAGCACATTTTAAGCTTCTTTCAACAAACCGTCCATTTCAAGTTGTTGTTTTATCTTATGTAGTGTTAATTCACAAAAATTAAGTTTTTCATTATATTCTATATGGTCACACTTAATTACAGATCCTACTGGTAACAGTGTCTCAAGTGTTGCAATTAGATTTTCCCGTTTTTCTTTGGATTCCATATTCTCCAAGATCTGAGGTAGACCTATAAAGTTGTTCATTATTAATTATGTGTTTCATTTTAACATTGACTTATAAGCAACAAACCTTTAATATCACATTCCGATGTTAATTTTGGAAAAGTATACTGATTCGGGTAAGGACGTATATCCTCGATATTGATGTTAGCAGAAAAACCATAATCCATAAATAGAATACATGGTTTACCATCACCAACGATTTCAACACAAAACCCTCTAAACCATTTTTTTGAATTGTCCTTACCATAACGAGCTAAACACAACTCATTGACACTGTAAATAAGATTAAGAAATTATTTATTGAAATATTTCACTAAAATCTTATGCATATATAGCTAATACATATATATTATATATTTAAAATGTTCTAAAAGTATATTTAATGCAAATCATAATACAGTCAATATACGTACAGCAATTTAATTGCACTATAATATATGTATGTGCGAAGTCGAAACTTTTAAAATATATCTTAGGTTAGGTTAGGTAATACCGGCGATACCTAGGAGATCCACATGGGCCTATTGGCCAATTGTGTTACCGTATATAGAAGAAAATCAGGATTTAAAACCACCTAAAACCTTTGACGAAGCTTAGAATGCTGTTTGGTGGGAGGTCTTGTAATTAATAAAAGTATACCTTATTTATTAATAAAAATATACCTTATTTATTAATAAAAATATTTTAAGAAATATATTAAATTTACCGTGGAGCATAAAGCATTTCTTTTGATGATTCACCAAACGTTTGAAGCTCTTTCTGGAATTTAGTTATTTCAATAGCATATGCCCTTGTAGTACAACTCACAATTCCCGTAATTAAAAATGAATTATCCATAATAACTACTTCAATATTATTACCAGTCGGCAATTTTATATGTTCTAAGAACTGAAAAAAAGAAGTTTTAATAAAATACACAAATATATAGCAACAATTTACTAACATTTATAAATAACACTTCATCTTTTGGCCTTTCATTCGATAAACAAAGGCTTATAACAGCGCTGTTTAGGGTTTTATTAGAAACAAAATGTTTAAGTTCCACACTTTGGACACCATTTTCTTCGTCAACAGGATTGTAAATTATGATAGCGTCCATATTTAACCAAGAAAACATATAATCACGTATTTTTGTGGTCATATAACGGTATGGTACACCTTTAAGTAGTACTGGATTTGCGAATCGTGGCTCACTTATAAGTTCATTTGTGGCAAGATATAATTCTGATAATTGCTTATATTCAACATTACCAAAATCTATATAAACAACCTTAATAGAGTTTGGATCATCAATATTGAGTACCATTGCTCGATTGTATTGATCCTTAGATTTTGTGATAACAACTTGTCCTAATTTAGGAATATCTGTTAACTGTTTTCCATTAGCACCCGCTGAGTAAACCTTTTGCATTATCTTAAAGAAACTCAAATATTCTTCAGCATGTGCGGAACGTACAAATACAAGATTACTCTTTGATATACTAGTAATCATAACAACATCACCACTTTGTGGCATATGATCACGTACTACACTTAATGTTGAACTTGATAGGCTATTTTCAGAGTCCGATAATTCCGTTCTTTGCATATGTCTAAAATATTAATTATTATAAAAAAATTTTTTTTTTAATTAATAACAATACTTTGGCTTTCCGCAAACATAACGATGAGTTTTCCATTTTTTTATTTGACATTGTTTACTACAATAGAAGGTTTCACAATCGTTGCAAATGTGACTGCAAAGTAAACTGCAATTGTCGCATTTCCCAATATGTAATTCGCTTATATCATCATTATTTGTGTTTACTGCTTTTGCAGACATTAGCTGTTTAGTTGCGTCATCGATTCTATAAATATGTCGAATAATTATTTTATAAAAATTTTTTAAATAAAATGTACAGGCCCTTAACCAAAAATTTAATTTGGAGGATTTTCAAAAATCTTATCTTATTATCTTATTAAGATATAAATGATGAATATGTATAAATATAGACTTAGTTTTATTTTAGATAGCCTTAATACTCCTTTTAGTTAAGAGCTTGAATATTTATGTTACATAGTTAGTTAGTTACTTACTTTATGTAAGCTCTACCAGTAGCGAATTCATAATTTGAATTATTCAAAAATTCTGTTTTTTCTATATGTCCAAGACGCTCCAAACTATAAGTATCTTCCACATTCACATATTGTTTCTTTGGATCTACTTTAGCAAGAAAATTATCTTTTGAATCATAATCGTTTGTTGTAATAAAAGGCGTATCATGGAAGAAAGGTGGCGCATGATTTTTAGTAGGTATTCCATCTAAAATTCTAGAAAAATGGAAATAAATTTCTTAATTCATTTTTTAATAGATAATATTTTAAAATAATTACCTCTTCTCATTTGGTGGAGCAGTTATTGGCTCGATTTCAGAATTGTCATTATCAAAATTTTCCATTTCGGTTTGGTCATTTTGTTGCTGAATTTGTTCATTTGGTTGACTTTGTCTCTTGCAATTTTTACCAATTTCTACAGTTATCCCCTTAATCTTCTTTTTGAGGACATGATATATTGCGTCCATATCACTATTTAAATAAAATTTGTAAGATTAATTATTTCAAACCACAAATTTTATTTATAATTTACCCCAAATTAGCCAGATCCATAAAATAAGATTTGTCTCTTTTACGAATTCCAACAATATGTCCATATTGACTGCATAAATTGTATAAGCCCTCCTCTTCTAAGTGTTCCGGAACATTCTTGATATACAAGTACGGAACTTGTTCTCTATCGAGATGCTTTTTAAAAGCAGTACCCGGTTCTAAAGCGGCACCAGGTCCAGTATTATATTTATTAAGAGACACGTTTTGGTACACTGCTTTCATCGGATTCCATTTCTCAAATATATCTGCCACATCTTTGTCAACCATGGTGACTTAATACTCTTTAAATAATAAAAATGTTTAAACAATTTAACAAACACTTTATCAAACTGCGGTACTTTAAGTTCTAAAGCAGCGCGTCGTATTGTATTGTAAAGCAGCACGGTTGTATTTTAAAAGCATATTAAATAACAAATTCTATTGACGTTTAGTAAGGCGTTTACATTGCCCGAAAATAGCTCATTTTGAAAATGTTTTCATTCGTTGTATTTCATTCGTTCTCATTTCAAACAGCTGATTTTTTAACTTGCTTGTTGATTTGATTTTTGACCTGTGCCAAAAAAATGTTGCTTGAAGGTTAAATATACTTGAAAGTATATTACAAGATAAACTTAAAAAATATTTTTAACTTCGAATAAACACTTTTTGGGAAGTAGAAGTTCTAATAAGAGGGGCATCGTTTTTAAGAAAATGCAACCATCAAACATTTGTTTACCTTTTTTTGTCAAAAATGTCAAAAACAGCTTTCTCAAACTGTCAAATTGCACTGAAAAACTTTTATTTAGGGTATGTTCAATGTATTCCTTTGCATTTGGAACATATTTGGAACGCATGCGAACGTTGTTGGGACGCATTCATACAGAATTTGATGAAAATGACTCATTCGCGCTTGAAATTCTGTATGCAAGAATGAGCCATTTGCTTCCCATTTTCGATTTTTGACCAAAATGAGCCATTTTCAGCCAGTATAAATGCCGTATAACACTGTATGACATTTACACTATGAGTTTAGCGATATATAAAGCAGTCATAATTACTAAATGTTTAAAGAATTATTTTAGAAGTAATCATTGGGATTACCTAAGTTATTTATAAAATATTTGGTACAATTATGATATATTAGTATTCCTGCAATATATGAAAAAATTCTTTCAAGCCCTTGTCACATCGCTGTTTAGACGTTTTACTATACACAAATCTTTCACATATATGAGCTCATTATCAATAAATCTGCTCATTTAATGGCAATGATAGCAATGTTTGCTATCTTGCTTACAGATAACAAGCAAAAAAAAATTTTCATCACGTAAAAGAAAACGGGATGTATCGCATAAGATACAACCACGAGCTAGAACGGCTAGTTAATGTTGATACAATCAACAAATTTATGAAAGAGTAGCGATTAGGGTTGAACATGTTTTAAGAATGTCGGATATGAGAGTACCGCATAAGATTTATGAGAACGAAGTAGGAACCAGCAGAAAAAGAGGGCGGCCAAGAAAACGATGGAAAGATAGTGTGCAGCAGGACTTAGAAGAAATAAACATAAGAAATTGAAAAATAAAAGCAAAAAACAGAGAAGAATGAAAGGATGTTGTTAAACAGACTTAGGTCCTACATGGACTGTATAGTTACGAATGATGATGAATAGTATATCGCACAAAATATCAAATATATAATCAATTCAAATATATAGTCAATTCAAATATATAATTAATTTTAGCTGTCATGTTTATAATTTTAGCTATTAATTGTTGTTGCTTTCAATGCAAAATGAAAATGTTTGACAATTAAAATTATATACAAAACTCTAGTGTGAATTCAGTATTACACTTATTAAGTCAGAAATGAAAACATGTCATTATATCACTAAACATAAGTAGTTTTAGCTGCAGTGCTATATATATTAATATTGTCATGTTTCGATCTAAACCACAGATATTATTTGAATACTGTTAAATAATTCAATATGTTGGATTGTTCATAGTTTTAACTTGGTGGTAATTCATATTTATAAATCATAAAGAAAATACTCAAAGGAATTAAATAACGCTGCGAGCACTGCTTGTAAGTACACAGGCAGTGTAAAATAACAACCCTGCATAAAATAGCAAACCTGTCGGTTCACAAGTAGTTACGCACGTGTAGTTTGTTTACAAAAGTGATTGGATTGCATTTTATGTTATAAGCTTTGTTTTTATAAAATGTCAACAGAATTAGGTATGTTTTTTTAATACTACCACGGATTATGATTTTTGAAAAACGTTTTTTTTTCCAGAATTTAAACAGTGGCTTCAGCGGCCTGAAAAAACATTTTTGGAAAGTATAGAGTTTGCAAATAAAGCATGGCTATCTGCAGATTTTACACTTTCTAGCAAATATGAAGTAATTATAACTTGGTTAACTGAAAAGCTTAATGATCAGTCTATTAAACTAAAAGAATATCCATTCAATGAAATCAAACAGCTTTTTAAACTACGTGCACAACCCGGCTTAATAAGCCAACAAATAAAAAGTAATTTCATTAATAGTTTTCTAAAGCTGCTAGAGAATTCGAAATCCGGCAAGAAATTGCAACGCACCATACCTGAAACATTACAAAGTTTAATAGAATTTGAACCTTTCCAAGATGTTTTGCGTGCAGATTACGATATGTTAGCATACATATATGCGCAATTATTTCAACATTATCAAAAATATTTATTAAGCTATATTAATGAACATAACAAACTGCTGGCGACACATGAAACTAATTTCTTTGTAGCTGTACTGAATAGTCTAAAGGATAACGCTAAGAAAGCTAGCAATACACACAGATTAGATACTTCCTACTGCAAATATATTTTGCAACCATTAACCGAAGTGATCCTCATATTGGAAAATAACTCCTTATGCTTCTTTGACGAACTTGCGATACTTGAACGTCAAATTTGTGAAGGCTATAAGGAAGGTTTTATAATAAAACGAATTTTCGCATTGCCATTACATGTGCGACTATTGGTAATTGAATGTGTTGTGGTTAATTTTCGCAATGCTGAGCATTTCTTAAAATCGGTATTGATGGAAATCTTCAAAGCTGAGATTGTGGGCATAGATCCAGCATTAACACTCACTGTAGCTGCGTACACTTTAGAAGTATTTCGGAAGCATGAAGTTAATTTAAATTTGAAAGTAACTGAGAAGGAAACAGCTTTGGTGTTGCTTGGTAAACGTATATTTTCTTATGTACAAGAATATAGAAGTCAACATTTACAAGAGACACTATTACTTCTGTGTGCAGCGTTACGTTTAAATCCATTGATACTGGAACAGCATATTTTTATTATAACAGCTTGGTTAGTGACTGCAGATAAAGTAGCTGGTGGTGATGAAGAAAGATTATTTGAAGAATTTCTAATTTTAACTATTGATATGTTTCGACGTTTAAGTCGAGCTGAAAAATTTGTTGTAAATTTAACAAAAGCTCTTAAGCAGTACTTGAGTGAGTACCAATTGTCCGGAATAACGGAAGGTTCAAAAAGGAAACGGAAACAAAGCACTGCGACTCCTGCGAAAAAACCAAAATTAGATGAGTCTACTGTTGAAAATAAACTAACAGATGTAAATAATTATTTCTTACAAATATTATTTAGTAAATTTATTAAAAATAACGAAAATACTACAAATTCTACATTAACTGTGACAAAATTAAAAAATTTTCCACAGTTAAAATCGTCGTGGCCTAGCGAAAGTGCGGGTTTATCATTTTCAAGATTCATAACCGGTTTAGTGTCGAAACCATCACTCGTCATATGGAAATCTTTATTATATGCGCTAAAAGATGTGATCAGTAATATGAATGATATGGAAGAGCTTGATGAAAATGCTATATTCGAATTGGACTTTACTGCAGCTTTACTATGTCAATATTTTGCTGGCTCTAAGCTGACTGAACAATCTGATAAATTTATAAAAGAAATTGTTAGTCAAAGAGAAATGACAGCTGAAGTGCTTGGCACATTTGGAAGATTTATTTTATCTCATGTACATAACAAACGCACTATAAATGCTTTTTTGGAATGTTGTTATTACAACAATTATTTTGAACTTATACTTGTTTATTACCGGCCCGATGGATTGGAGCATGAAACATTGAAAACAACTACTTTTATACACAATTTTTGTGGACATCTAACAAGTGAAGAATGGACATTGATAGAACAAAGAGTACTTAATTTCGGCAAGTCAAGCTGCAAATTCCTATTGAACCGTTTAAACGTACAGCGTATGCAAGCGCAAATATTACTGCAAGAGCAGCAAAGTAGCGCAGCAAAATTTAGTCTACAAAAGTCCCTACTATCTACTATTAGTAACGACTCAGAGCAATTGGAATTGCTGCTACAAACACCACAAGCTAAATGGATTGTGTCTAATTTGGCAAGAGAAGAAAAAATTGAGATTTGCAAACAAGTGCTGATAAAACCGAATCTACTTGAAGTCTTTACAGATGATTTAGAATCCATAGAATTAATTGTACTCGACTTATTTGAGGATTTAAGTAATGCACTTATAGAGAATAATAAAGATTCACTTTTGGTTAGCATTAAATGTGATTATGTGGAACTTCGTGCAAATACTGTAGCAAATTTTGTCGATAAACATGTTAAAAAAATATTTAAAGAAATAAATTCATGCACAGATGTCTCCAGTATAAAAGCATTACCACACACCGAAGTAGATAAGATACTACACTACCTGCAAAAGTTGCCCATTAGTTACTTGCATAGGCAGACGAAAAATTTACTTTTTGCTTTGCAGTTGGCACTTTATAGAGATCTCATAGCTGCTGAGGCAGATGATTTAGCTAACAAAGCATTTGAAATTATTACAGGTATTTTTCAGTAATAATTTGCAATTATAATATATTAAAATAATTGATTTCTTTTTTTAGATTTACTACATTTTGGACCGCAAGTAGCAATACTCAAGCACCTCTCTGCAGAAACACTATTAAGGCTCTTGCCTCCTTCAAATTGTTGGCAATTTTATGAATTACTATTTGCTACCATAGAAAAAGATGAGAAAGGTAGTGAGATATTTCTTACCTCCTTGTATGATATATTGAAAACAATTGAAAAGGAGGGTAAATTAAAAGATGATCCGCTCCGTTTACTTTTATTAGCCATGAGCACCCTAATCAATATAAAAGGGCCAACAGCAAAAAGAATGCGTAAACATTTAGAAAACTTCTTGGAAATATATGATGCACTCGTTAAAAGACATTTCAGTGAAAATGAAGATACAAAGAACAGCAAAAAATTCGTTGAAAAAACTTTAGCTGGATTTGCAAATTATGCAAATTCTGTGCTCTCAAAAACTGCTAATAAAACTGAAGAGACTGAAACGACAGTTGAGCAAAATATCGATGAAAGTTTTAGGCGTATATGTAAAATATATATTGGATACTCGGTATGTTTCACTTTTCTGGCATAAACACATATATTTTACTTCAAAAACTAATTTAACAAATTTTATTTCAATATAGATGGATTATCGTAATTCTCATGCTATTCGGTTAGTACAAGTGGCTTTGAATCATCGTAAGCAGTTGCATTTAGATCAAGAGGAAATCGAATTCGTATTAACTAATTATTGGCAACAGCTTCATGCAGATCTAGAAATGAGTCCAACTTTGATACCGAAAACTACGGAAACTGTTATAAAAACCATTATTGGCAATAAAACAAATGAAGATTTTTTATTTACCTTAACGGATATAAGCAGCAAAGTGTGTGAAACCCAAAATTTGGACAACATTTTAACATTGCTAACATTTATAGCAAAAGCTCCATTCAGTACAATTAAAGGAGCTGTAAGTATCATTAATATATATCATGAGAGTAATCAAATCGAACTTTGTATGTGGTAAATAAATTATACAAAAAACCTATTAAAACTCATAATAAATAAATAAAAATAAAATAATATATTTATTAATATACGTATATATAATATATATAAAAATATAAAGGAAAAATTTATTTAAACTTATAATTACTAAAAAAAAATTAGATAACATTTTATTATTATATGTACCTAATATAAATAAAAATATATACTTAAAAGTTATTTAAACTCATAATCAATAAATAAAAATATAATAAAATATTTATTATATATAAAGATACGTAATATATATAAGAATACATACGTAAACGTTATTTAAACTTATAATAATTAAATAAAAATAAATTAATATATTTATTACTATATATACCTAATATAAATAAAAATATATACGTAAAAGTTATTTAAACTCATAATAAATAAATAAAAATAAAATAATATATTTAACATATTATATATATACGTAATATACAGAAGAATATATGCGTAAAAGTTAAAATATTATATTTATTATTATATATACTTAATATAAATAAAATGATATACGCAAAAATTATTTAAACTCGTGATAAATAAATAAAAATAAAATAATATATTTATTATTATATATAAGTAATATAAATAAAAATATATACGTAAAAGTTATTTAAACTCATAATAAATAAAAAAAATAAGTAAATTAGATAATATAAATAAATAAAAAATAATAAATATAAAATAAATAAGTAAAAATAAAATAATATATTTATTATATATTATGATATATATATATATATATATATATAAAGTAATAATTATTTAAACTTATAATAAATAAAATAGAATAATATCTTATTTTATATCTACGTAATATATATAAGAGTAAATACGTAAAAGTTTACGTGATACTGAGTTCGATCTAAACATACTTAATTTATTATTTATACTAATAAACGTTTCTTTTTTTAATTAGATTTTCAATGAGCAATTCAAACAAATTTCTTGTGATATTATATCACAGCTAACTAAAAATGAACAACAACAATTTAGTAACATGGAAGTAGTTTCAAAACTATTAGCAAGTCAAAAAGCAGTTACCGATAATAAAATGGTATGTCCACTATATTAATTTAAATTTATTTATTTATTAATTTAAACATTTATTACACAATTCTTGTAGGTGCCGTTGTCTCTCGATACGCTCGATAACATACTTAGCTTTTTAATGAATATAAACATAAAAAATTTCCAAATAACCGATACAAATGTTGATACTTTCAATAATCTACACATGTCTATGTTGGAATTGTGTACTTCTCTTATAAAACATCGACATATGTTACTATTAGATCGGGTGCCGCAATTTATGTATATATTTAAAGACTTAGTACAATCGATTGTATGGTACAAGAGTGAACGTCAAAAGAATTCTACACTAAGTTCAGAAGAATTGGATCAATTAGCCGAATTAGCTTTAAAACTGGAAATTCTGATGAATATAATAGCTACTCACGGTGAACACATAAAACGTGTAGCACCTTTTGTACTCACCTTTGTGATAAGTCTTATGGTCGCAAATAAACCAGCCACAACTTTATATCCTAAGGTCTGTATTTTATATAAATGTAATTATATTCATATAAGCTTATTAATTAAACTTATTTTAATGATGATTTTAGATTAAAACACATATTGACAAAATTTGTTTTGATCTTATTGGAATTTGTGATCATCGCGTTGGACGTTTCATACTGCGTTGCTCGAATGAAGCTGCACGACAAGTATATGAAAAACTGGTCACTGATCATAAAAAGTATCATAAGTTTAAGGGCAAAGTATAATATATTATGTTTGTATATAATGTAATTATTATATAAAAAATAGGTATAAGTAATATTAATAAATTTTTTGAAAATAATAGTAAATTGTTTTTATTCAGTTTATTTGTAAATATGTTTTTGAATGAATATTAACTCAATTAAATAATTAATTAAAAAAAATGCATAAACTGCAGTAAATAAAAAAATAGATTTATACTCCAAGCCTGTGGGACTTAAAAATCGAATACAGAGCTTAATTTATCGAAGGTTTCAGAAATAACCGAACCTGTGTTCCGGAGTTATTTTCCAGCAGGAACGGATAATCGCCACTCACCTTACCCGTTGGTGACTTATTTAACTAATCACAACAAAGTACTCCGTTTTAAATTTGATGTATATATGACTAAGTTGGTTATAAAATACCCAGTCATCTATGAAAAGTTATCAGGAATCAGGAAATGTTTAGAAACATTTTCCAACTAATTTAGAACAATTAATTTCTTTTCACTTATTCTACGGAAACTATTGAAAATGAGGGTTTCAAGAACGGTTGAGTCTACGTAACGGAGCAACATGTGAGTCACGACGATCAAGTTCCGTTCACCACTCCTCAAAAGTATTTTAGAAGCAGACTCTAGCGGGTTACAACAACAACATTGAAAAGAAAAGAATATATGCCTCTATAGCGTTATATTGTTAACTTGTCGGTTTATTATTTTTTCTCCTTCTCTAACTATATGGTCTGATGATTTAATTTAAAACCAAACAAGAATTATTCTTATCTTACAACTTATATAGAAAATCCAAACACATTTTTGAAATAATATTTATTCAAAATTATAATCTATTTTGTAAATAATTTTTTATTTTCATTTATTTTTCCAATCTTAAAAATAATTTATAGCATTTTATAAAATTTTTCAAAATATACATATATTTACTAACTAGTGTAACATAAATTTATCATTAGGAGTAGATATTTTTACTGAAATTGGCAACTTGGTATTCAGTTTAAATACCCTTTTTTATTATCATTCCTATGTCCAATGATGGACTAAAATTGTTAATCAAAAATTGCGCATTTTTCACAAATTGGTCTCTCAATATCGCCACACCCACTAAAATGAAAAAAAAAATTCTAAATTATACATAATCATTATAAAGAATATTATTATACTTACAAAAGACAAACACAACTCCTGCATAAAAATTTGTCACATTCTACGCAGGAGTAACCACACTCCTCACAGAGGGTGAGAGTACTACAATTGCAACAAGTTTCTTGTATTAAAGTTTCTCGATCGCAGCATGTAGCTCGTTTTTTATGTTTTGGCAAATCCACGGGATCTACTTCATTTCGAAATTCGATACGACCATCTCCCGATAAGGATATTTGTTTCCATAATGGTATTGGCGGTTGTTTAATGTTATTATTAAGACTATTTGAATTAAATTCACGAGCAGCTTTAAACAGCATATTTATTGTTTTATCTATTTGTTATGGATAAGGAAAATAATAGTTATTTTTATTATATTATTTATATGTTTTATTTAGTTGTAATATTTACTGTGTATATCCTTCATTCTCTCGCTGCTGTTATTATCCAATACCTTTTCGTTAATAAACATTTTACTTTGCAATACAAATGGAGACTCATCAGAGCGTATACGTTTACGTCCAACAGCTTCCATTTTATTGTATTTATTAATTTTAATTCCAAAAACAGTTACAGCATTTAACAACGATCACTTAAAATTAAAAATAATTCTAAGTAGATATTCAGTGATTCTCGTACAGAGTTGCATTTACAAAAATATCAATGCGATACTGATCTTTATATAGAATATATATCTTGTGATCATATAAGTGGTGAACACACTATTATATCAAAAGTATTTTTTAATTTTAACAAGTTGATGCCAATCGAAAAGGGTAACCACAACGGCATCTACAGTTATATAAAATGAATGAATTAAATTTTTGCGGCCGCCTCTGTGGTTGCCTCTAAATGTTTGTTTTCACATGCAAACCACATTCATTTATTAAGTATGGTTGTCATTTAAGTACGATATCAATTTTTGTGGTTAAAAATCGAATAGAGAACAGATCGAAGTATTTCTTAAAGTGAAACAATAAAACAAATGCTAAGAATGAAAATAATAGTATTTGATTAAGATTAGTAAGAAAATACTTAAATTTATGATTGAAGATTAACACTTATAGGGAATGACAGGGCTCTTAGTGATGATTTCAAATATTTTCTTTTTTATAATGATCAATATTAAAGTATTGTCGGACTAATAAAAATTCACTGTGTTGAGTATTAAGTATATCGACCACTTTCGGAAAGAAATATTTGCATTTGGTGTTACATACACCTGGAATCTTTTTATAACTCATTCCTGGATAATGGTTTCAGTGGCTTGAATTCTTATATGGAATCTTTTAATGCTTTGCATATTAACAAGATTTCTAATATATTTATATTTGTCAGCACGAGATTTATTGCATTTTCTGGTTATAAATTCATTTGATATGATTCATAGTATATGAATTCCTGATAAAATAATTCTCTGACTATACTTACTATTAAATACTATTATATAGGCTTTAAAGGCTTTTAGAAAATAGAAAAGAACCTATTTGTTTATATATTTTTTATATATAGAGTAGATGGCAAAAAAGAATAAAAAATATTGCTGTCGAAACAACGATATCGAACTTCCACAATTTACCTACATATACAGTGTTTTGTTGAAAGTTTTGATATTATACAGATCTTACTCCCCAAAAAGCAGACTTCCATTGATTGTATAGGCCAGACAGCTGGTTTATAGATGGCAAAAAAAAATAAAAAATATTGCTGTCGAAACAACGATATCGAACTTCCACAATTTACCTACATATACAGTGTTTTGTTGAAAGTTTTGATATTATACAGATCTTACTCCCCAAAAAGCAGACTTCCATTGATTGTATAGGCCAGACAGCTGGTTTATAGATGGCAAAAAAAAATAAAAAATATTGCTGTCGAAACAACGATATCGAACTTCCACAATTTACCTACATATACAGTGTTTTGTTGAAAGTTTTGATATTATACAGATCTTACTCCCCAAAAAGCAGACTTCCATTGATTGTATAGGCAAGACAGCTGGTTTATTCTATTACGAATTATGTCGATAGCATTCTAAAATATAATTATTCTACAGGTGAGAATATTTTTTCACTGTCACATTCCAAAACTTCCGTAAATTTAATGCCGTGTTGGTTTTGGTCATTACATTAATTTAAGGAGGAGATTGATTTCAGTCATTTTTATTAAACAACACATTAGGTAGTGTATCTGAGAGCTTTGATTCAAAACAGTCTTGAATGAGACATCAAAAAAACTCTATAGTTATAATTTTGCATTAAACTCGATTATTTATTATTAATAGCTTTTATTGCGGAATAAATAACTAGAACTACCCAATTATTTGAAGTAATATAAGTAGATTTATCATTCGTTTTAGGAAATATTCTTCAAATAAAGGTGAAAAGACATATAAAGAGAAAATGGTTTCTTAAATATATATATTATATATGTATTAGTCTAGTTATAGTTCTTTATCTTATAATGATATTTAATACCTTCAATGTATAGTATGAGCAAAAAACAATACTTATCAAATATTGATCTAACAAAACGTTCTATAACAAAAATTTATTAAATTGTCAAATTATAACGTATTTTCAAACTTGAATTATTTCCAAAAACTTAACACGTATAAGTACTTTATATCTAGTAATGAAGATTCCGAATATATATTTTTTTATTAGGAGCAGAGGGATAATATTTGTAAATACTTCAAGCATAAAGTTTGAAAGGATGGGAACGATGGAAACTATTTTGGAGTATATAATAAATATTGTGGTGAGATATTTTAATCCGTTGCAAATAAAAACTTTTTTGATCTTCTGACCTTTATTAGACAAGCATTATGTCTACTGTTTAGATTTATCGTGGTTTTTAGTACACAAGATCTGGTTTGATTTATGAATATCTCTGTCTGGTATTTACATATTTTGAATTAATAGTAAGTATGTTATAAACATATTTTATGATTTTCTCCTCTGGAAATCAGTCAATGATTTTTTTCTTTCTAAGTATTACAGTCTTTAGTAGACTAGTTTTTATTTTAGAAATGCGAGCTAGCGCTCGTTTTTCTTATCATAGTTATAAGATTTTATATATTTGTAATTAATTATAATAAAATAGGAAAAAAAAATAAAAATGCATTTTTCTTAACCTGATATATTGGCTATGTGAGCACGAACACCCATTTAGTTGAGTTCGCTTATGGCGTTTTCGATTAGTTAATCTGGATTCAATCCAGATTTACTCTCGATCTGTTAAATTTTGTTGCCCAATCAAATACTTTTGAAGTAATCTATCATTTTTTAGTAGTGTTAGTAGATATTTATATTTTTCTTAAATTTTGTTACCCCACTTTCCTTGTACGTGCTTCTTCTGTTACTTGCTTAGGGTCTTTTGTACAAGTATATAGTTATTTTTAGTCCTGATATTAAATATATTTTTTAGACTTCTGTCCATCTATTCTACAATTAAGATCGTGCTTTTCAAATTTGAAAAGGCTTCCCCTTCTTTGCACTGTGTTATATGTTCCCCAAAATAGTGTTCTTCCCAATGACAAAAGCTAGTTTATTTGAAATTATATCATATCTACACTCCCTATTAATTATTATCTTTGCACTATAGTTGAATCTACAGAGAAGTAATTCCCAATCTTGCCTTCATTTAAAAATCATTTAAATATATTTACAGAAAACCGTACACGCTTTTAATATAAATAAAAAATAACATTATTTTCTCAATAAACTAACATAAATCAACATTGAATTGAAATGAAATATTTTAAAAATTTATCTTTATACAGACCCGCTGTGTCTGGGGTCTGCTTGGAAACGCGCGTATGGAAACGGCTTTAAAACCCATAATTAACTAATAATATTGTATAAATAAAAAAGAATACATTAAACACATAGCGTAAAAACAAGATATTTATTTTTGCGGATTTTTTAAGAATGTTTTAATTTTCTTGCCAATAAAAATAAACAGTTCGCCAATATTTAATGGCCAAAAACTAGAAACCTCAATTTTGTAAATGTTTTTCCATACCACATGAAAAGACGACTTTTTCTCAGAAGCGAGCGATCCGCTCTGATTTTTTTTTGGCAAAAGTAAACAATAATCATTCAATTGGCATTTTTTGGTTTTTTATCAGAAAGCATTTAGTCATTTCAAATATTTTGTTTATAATTAATGAGGAGGCGGTGGTAGAGGCATGAGCCGACAAAAAACCAAATTCGTAGTATAAAAACTAAATGTAAACAAAGAAAAAAAAGATAAAATAAATAAAAAAAAGAAAAATACAAGGTCACTGTACCTCGTTCAATTAGAGTTGTGAACTCGTGAATACCGAAAAGATCAATGTGCCACCGGTAGAAAGACACAATACGTTCCGAGTAGTCCACAAGTAGATTTAATTACTTTTTAATAAGTTCAATTATCAAAGTTGCAACTTAAACTTGAAATGAGTTTAATGAGTTCATTTAGTCAACCGGATTACCTCATTTTTATAACAGATGCAGAAGAAAATAACAAGATGGTCTTCAATTTTCTTGAACTTAAAAAAAATCTTTAATTCAATATAAATTATATACATACTAAAAAGTATATATTTTTAATTTTAAACTAATTTAGATTTCTTGTGAAATTATGTCATTATGTCATTATGACGTTATGTGACACATACTACAATACCTCCAAAATCAAAATCTGGTAATTACAGTGAATTTCGTCATTTTGTTTATAAACAAATTATATGACACACTTCCTCAAGATTTAGCATAAATCCGAAATTGTAGATTTTTTTAAAAATGCGTAAAATATCGAAAAACTTGGTGAGAGACGAAACCCAATAAAACCACCTTGAAAGGAGTTAACAGAGAAAGCAATTTAATTAGAAACAAAAGTAGATTAAGTGAAGAGTATGATAAAAATACATAAATATGCTTAATATTAAGCAAATTAAGTCAAGCCAGAAAAGTAGCGGATATATCGGATATATACATTTATCATCAAAAATAGCTAAATGGATATAAAGAGTGGTATATGAAGAGGAATTACAGCTATAATGTGAAGATATAAAAAATGCTTCCAGACGTCCATAGTTAAATTACTAAGAAACTAGTTAGTATTATTAGTTAGTTTTTTAAGTTAGTATTATAAAAATTAGCAAGAATGCAGGAAGAGATTTATAATGAAAAATTATATTTAAATTAATATAGTCTTAGTCCAAGGTAAGAGTGACCTTGTCTATAAAGTAAATGTGAAATGGAATATAGTAATACAATTATATTATATTAAGTATATTAATAATAAAAATAATACTTTATTGTTTGCTTTATTCTAGACTTGAGTTACTGTTTAAAGCACTTTCACACAATAGGGTCTGTGATTACTTCAGTGGTATATATTTTGATTTGAAAATTTTGAAATAAATATAAAATCAACTTTCGAAATATTATAATTACTGTAATTACTATATATTTTGTTTTGAAAATTTTGAAATAAATATAAAATCAACTTTCGATATATTATAATTACTATACATAATACACTTTATCTAAATTTACATTTAATTTTAGCTTATTTTCTTATTATTATCATTTAATCTAAGTACACGTTTAATTTAATCTTATTTGAATTATTTATTATTATTGTTATTACAGAATTTATTCAATTTATTCCATTTAAATTTGTATTATTTTAAAACACAGCAATATCATATATAAGATATAAATGATCATATATATATTAGTATTGTCACTTATACTGTGTTTATATTGAATTTAAATCAGTTAAATTTGCTTATCCTATTTATCCTTAATTAATTTTAATTTTAAACTATTAACTATTTTATTAAAGAATTTATTTAAATTTATTAAATATATATATATATATATATATATATATATATATATATATAATAACTAATAAAATTTCCTAATAATTTCCTAAGAATAGTTTCCTAATAATTAATAAAATGTAAACAGTAGACAGTGATATCCAAATTAGATTTTGTGTATTAGAAACCACGATGAACCTTAACAGTAGACATTCTGCTTGTCTAATAAAAGTCAGAAGATCAAGAAGTTCGTATTTGCAACGGATAAAATATCCCACCCCAATATTCATTTTATACTCCAAAATAGCATTCATCTTTTCCATCATTCCAAACGTTATTCTTGATGTGTATATATTATCACTTTATCTAACTTCACATTTCATTTTATCTTATTTGAATCAGCTGTTCTTGCTTATAAGAATTTTATTTTTATTAATTTAAAAAATTTATTTGTATTTATTTCATTTATATTTATATTATTATAAAATACAATAATATTATATATATGTTATAATTTATTATATATATATATATATATATATATATATATATAATATATATATATATATATATATATATATATATATATATATATATATATTATATTGTCACTTTATCTAACTTTACATATAATTTTATCTTATTTGAATTAGCTGTTTTTGCTTATTAGAATTTCATTATTATTAATTTAAAAAATTTATTTGTATTTTATTAATAATGAAGTTTTTGACCAGTACGTTTTATTGTTTAAGTTAAAATTTTCATTAGGCTACTCTAGTCTTATTACTAGGATGCAAATAAAATTCAATTTATTTCATTTTTTATTTTTTTTTTTATTTATTTCATTTATATTTATATTATTATAAAATACAATAATATTATATACATGTTATAAATTAAATTATTATATATTGTCACTTTATCTAACTTTACACATATTTTATCTTATTTGAATTAACTGTTATTTGAATTAGCTGTTTTTGCTTATTAGAATTTTATTATTGTTGTTTATATATATTTATTATTATTTATTTATTTTAACACTATTATTAAAAAAATTTTAACAGTAACTGTTAAACAATAATAATTATATTTATAATAATTTCAATAAAAGTGCATATTTTAACGTAACGTATTTTAATTTGAAAAAATGGTTACTTTTATTAGCATAGCGAAGAAAACAGAAACGATTACTCGAAGTGGACCATGTCACTATAGTGAGCTGAACGTCAATGAACATCGAAGAAAGAGAAATACCAAAAAATTATTTCGAAATCTCTCATGTGT
Organism: Teleopsis dalmanni; assembly: GCF_002237135.1. Taxonomy (NCBI): domain Eukaryota; kingdom Metazoa; phylum Arthropoda; class Insecta; order Diptera; family Diopsidae; genus Teleopsis; species Teleopsis dalmanni. The sequence continues at coordinate 171,776,505 of NC_051846.1, forward strand.
GTTGCGAGCGTGATGCAATTGTAAACGAACGAACGCGGATTACCTTTTTCTTATTTATTATTATTTTAATTTTAGTCGGGAACGAACTCATCTCGCATCTTGTGTGTTTATTTACTAGTTAGATAGTTTCAATTAAGCCTTTGATAAAAGACATTTATATCGCAATTTATATTCCGTGTTTTAACCAGTAAAACAACAATAACTTTTACTAAGAAATAGTGCACAAGGAAATAAAAGTATCTGGCAATAGTGAAATTGTGGTAATTGCAAAACAATGGAACTCCAAGCAGCGTGTCGTAGAAATAAACTTTAAGAAGTACACAGTCGAGCAGAGCAGAGCGGAGCGTAGCAATTGTGAAGTGTGAAACGAAGTAGCGAAAACAATGCAGCTGAAGCAGTATTTTCATTATAATAACAATTATAATAATACATAAAAAGCCACAAATATTCAAAAGAAAAGTTCGTTTTTATACTCAAGTGTATAAACCATAAATAGTAGATAGTAAAAATAATAATAAATAAATAAAACAAAAACAAAATTTAGAAAAAAATGAAAACCGCAAAAATTTATGAATATAGCACAAGACTGCTAATTTCGTTATGTGTGAGTGTGTTTGTAATAAATCAAAAGTTGAATACAATAAGCGCGTTAGCCTTGGCGTCTGGCGATGTGACCGGTAACACTCCCGATGTGACACTCCCGCAAGCGGTGTCAGGACAAATGCCAGCAAAACGTATGCCACCGCCGCGTGTGCGTCTCAATAAATGTTGCCATTTTGGTGAATATCTAGACTTAATGCAGACATGCATGCCCGGCAGTTCAGAGCACTGGGTGCCATTGATATGGCTTATAAGTCGCAAATCCTACTACAACCCCAGAGGACAAAGCCCTAAGTTTATAACCTTCGAGGAGAATATGCGTCCTATTGCAAAACATATACCAACAGACGATAACGATATGAATAGTACGAGCACTGAGCAGCAGGGCTGCGACGCTGATGAGTTGGATCTATTCACTGGCTTAGAAAATTTCACAATCTTTTCGAATGGTTCATTATTTGTGCTCGAGCATGGCTTACTTATTGAACCAAGTCAATTTTGTGTCGATCGCGAATCTGCTTTGGTGTGCCTACCAAAGCATAAAAAGAGTGATAGCCACTTTAAAATAAAGAAATGTTGTGGCAAATACAGCACTTACGATGCAAAGGTAAAGAAGTGTGTTGCGCCAACAGTAAGCAACAATGAAATTAAGTTGCCATTGAATGAAAGCGTCTTTCAGACTGTATATGGTTTCCCGAAATGCAATGAAATCTCTTCATCATTTGCTATCATAGATGATTGGCAACCGACACTATTCAATACGTCCACTGGTTTGCTGCAATTGAAGCATAAAAACTTATCCGCTACAGAATTTTGCTTGGAGCATCTACGTGAGGAGGACGCACCGACAAAATTCAAAATATTTGCTTGTCTTCATCATTTTGCACCGGATGCGCCAGCAAATTCCATTTCACCAACGCACAAATCAAATGATCAACTGCAGGTCGCTGTACTCAACATTGGAATTGTGATATCTGTGATCTTTTTGGCGGCCACGCTAATTGCGGGTTATTTAATGCCTTCTGTGCATCATGTGCTGCACTGGCGTTGTCAAATATTTTATGTCTTTTGCCTCTTCATCGGTGATTTACTGCTCGCCTACACACAATTCTCGAGCTCTTTAGAACTGGGCTCATCTGCGTGTCTATTGCTCGCGAGTGCTATGCACTTTTACTTTCTTTCCGCATTCTTTTGGCTGAATACGATGTGCTTCAATATTTGGTGGACATTTCGGGATTTCCGCCCAAGTTCATTGGAACGCAATCAAGAAATGGTGCGTTTACGTTTATACTCCGCATATGCTTGGGGAATTCCATTATTGATTACGGTTATAGCTGCAATCGTGGATCATTTGCCAGAAACACAATTACTACGTCCAGGATTTGGTGTGCGTAGTTGTTGGTTTAGTGGTGATTATTTGCCTATGTTTGCTTATTTCTTTGGACCTGTTGGTATTTTACTTTTTGCCAATATTATTTTATTTGTATCCACTACACATCAATTGACCTGTGGGCTTTGGAAGCGTGACGATGTTAAGTCCACAACTGAAAAAACAGCATTAGGCAAAGTTTGTCTGAAATTAGTTGTTGTGATGGGTGTAACATGGATTGCAGATATTATATCTGTTTTGATTGGAGGTCCTGATTATGCTTGGTTCTTCACTGATTTGGTAAATGCATTGCAAGGTGTTTTCATATTCTTAGTTGTTGGATGTCAACCGCAAGTTTGGGCAGCATGTAAACGTTTCTGTTGTCCACGTTCACGTCAAGAAATTACAAATACAACTAATGGTGTACAACATTCATCATCCTCTCAAGGTCTACCATCAATGGCTGCATGTGGTGCTGAGATAACACAAAATACATCGATAAATACGACAATTGGCGCTAATCAAAGTCAAGCTAAGATACCAATGGAAACGGTATGCTAAGGTGAGTGACATTAAGTTTATTTGCTTAAATATTTATACACTGTCATTCATAAATAAACCTTCACTTGTCTCAAAAGTAGGAAATATTGCAGGTATATAAATATTTATATGAAATATATAATTTAATAACGTTTGTTGAATTAATCAAATGTTGCTTATGAAGAAAGTCAAATATTTAAAGGCATCACTAAAATAAAGAATTATTCATTTACCAGGAAAATTATATAAATACATACTCTCTATTATATAGCTATGTATGTTATTATTTATCTTCAATATTATTTTCACATATACTATGTTTATACAAATTAAATTATTTGTTTTGAAATATAACGGTCTTTAACCCTAGTATTAACATCTATTTCACATGAAAACTGACTTAAAACCTCAATAAAAAACAAAATTACCATTGTGGAAAAATTGCTATATACATGGACTTTTATATCAATGGAAATGGATGTTAGTACAAATGTGATTTTCAAATATTAAAAACAAAAAGTTCTTTTGGAACTAAAACGTTTTAGAAAAAACATACAATAACTATGCTTGTCCAATTAAAGTCAGAATATACCCATGTACTAAATAATTACTTGTCATGCATAAGGATATCTAGCATCAATATGTGTCACTCATGCACCTCTATTCCAGATGACGATGCCTATCCGTTTTGATGTCACAATACAGATAGACATATTTGCCTAACGGTTTTGATGTCAATATACGGTTAGCGGATAGGCTGCCCTTTGTTGAGGTGATAAAATTATTTCATTTAGACTCAGGTTAAATTGAATATTATTACTATTCATCACCCTTACACCTATTTTGCACAATACCATCCTTTTCATTCCATCCCTTATGCAATGTTTCGACCTCATTTTTGTACTTGCTTTTAAGGTCGGCATTTGACTATAACAACTCCTTTACTACCTAAATACGTATAGTTAGTTCCTTTATAGCATATATTCGGAAAGAGTTGCTTTGATGTGTGATAACTTTACTACTTCTGTTAGCTATTCTTTGTAATTTTGCCTTTTTTTCTAAAATCTGGACCTACGCCGCAAAAGTATTAGTCTTTACAAGAAATTATTTCGCACAAACACAAGCTTGTAAACACAAGCTTGTGATTCTTTATAATTGTTATAAAGTTTATGAACTATAAAGAATTAAAAAAGTAAACTAACAACTACTCTAAAATAAATCAAACTGAAGGTCTACCATATATTAACTTAGCTTGTGATTCGTATTAGAACAAAACGATTAACTTGGGATAGCTGAGAAGGTGTGAGAAAACCCCCAACGGTATCACATAGATCCTTTCGATTTATGTTAGTCTCAATACTGTATACTAATAAATTCTATTAAACAATAAAAGTGTATATTTAAAACTAGTTTGAAACCAAAGGCTTTATGAGGGATGGTTGACAAATTGAGATCCAAAACTATACAAAATAGTATAGTTTAGTGCTAATAAACTCTATTAAAAAAATAATTAATATATGTAGAAATGTCTTGAAATCGGAAGGTTCATTAAAGACAATAGAGGACATAACATAAATTCTCCCATGGTGTTATAAAAAGTCTCTGGGATTATATGAGTACTAATATACACTTTTTAAGTTCAGGTCTACTACTAATAATATAAAAATATATTTGTTTAGTAGTGTCTTAAAACTAAAAGGTTTATTGGAGTTGATTGGGGAGGTGATATATACAACCAAATGGTATCTCAAATAGAGTCCAGTCTTATATAAAAAACCCTCACCCTTTTTATGTCTGGGATTACTATTTTTTAATTTTTTTTCAAAGAATTTTTATTAGAAATAATTGAGAAGGTGAAATAAATCATCAATTATATTATCTAAAGTCGCCTAGGGTTATGTTAGTGCAAATTATTTTAATGTTTGAGACTACTTTTAAAAAATATATATTTGTGTAACAGTGTGTTGGAACTAAACAGTTTCTGTTACATATTGATAACTAGACACATCTCCTAATACTTATATTATATATAGACTTATATTACTCCTGATATTTTCTATGTTTAGGACCACTTTAAGAATATGTATTTGTGTAACAGGGGCTCTATTAATTATTGGTTGGCTCTAATGACTCTCTAAAAATCTTGGAACTAAACGGTTTCAATAGACTTTTACATAATGATAACTAAATAAATCTCGCTATGGTATCAAGAAAAGATTCTAGAATTATATTACTTCTGACATTTTCTATATTTAGCACTAATTTAAAACAAAATATATTTGTGTAACATTTGTTCTATTAATTAACAAAATCGCGTATCCCATTTAAATCATAAGCTGATTATTTTTTCAGTGTATTACATTTTTTTTTTAAATTTGTTACGCTGTATACTAGACACATTAAGAACATAAAATATCTACACATTTGTAATATTTTTTCAATTCTCAATAAGATTTTTTCAATTATACGAACTATTAATTAAATACAGTTTGAATCAAAATCATTGATTCAGTAACTCTCTAGGGGCTATTTACCAAATCTATTGGATTCAAAGCAACATAATATTAGAAGAAACTACTTAATTGAGATCTCTCAATGAGAAGAAGTGCAATATAACTTTCAAAAATGTTATTCATTAAATAAAATATAAACAACTTTATTCTTGTCTAGCGGTTATAAGTACAATATCTGATGAGCAGCTCTAGATTCGAAAGTTAAGTAAAATATAAAAATTAGCGCAATGTGCAAATGAACTCATTAACTGTCTGTGAAAATTAAACTTTTCTATTCTTCACTTTAATATTCTTTTTCTACGAACTCGTCTATTGTCTATCGTCTATCGTCTAACATTAAAAGCGAAATAAATTAAAAAACGTTTGAAATCGCTGTTTTCGGGTCATATTAAGATATAATAGAAAGTGCAAGAGATCATAAAACTACAATTAAGAAATTACTATTTACTATTTACCTACCTGGTTGCGCAGTAGCTCTATAGTCCGATACCGAACTCACAAAAAACTGAAGGTTTTCCGAAAGATTCATACATATGTAAACACACTTGAGACAAGAAAGGGAAATCTCATCTCTGAAAACACAAACTTAATTGCTTTATGATATGCGCCAGCGAGTCGTAAAATTTATTGAGAATGCGTAAATATTGGCAAATTTTCCAAAAAAAGAAAATAAATCAGACAAAGGAAGTTGTTGTAAAACCGATTCAGAATTATTTTGCAATGGATGTGAAGATGTTTTTCCAAAAAATAATTAAATTACTTGACTCATTACGTCTGCTCTGGTTGGCATATGTTTTTATTAAAACGAAACACAATGAAATTTTTCAAGTAGGCCTTCCGTATGGCCAACATTCTACAGATTTCTCAATTAGATACATTTTCCTCATTTTCCTCATTGTCGTCTTTGAAGTTTGTTTATTAAATCAGATATCGTTTAACTAAATTCTACATTAGCTGGCAACACGTTGTTTTCTTTTGTTATGAGTAATGCTGGTTTATGTTAGATGCATGTTTAATTTAATCAATATAAGAGTAAGGTCAATTTAATTTTTTAATTCAATTTTCCTTAAATATGCAGTAAATTAATTGAAAAAATATTTCTTTGTTTTTTTTTGGTAAATTAAACGTTGTTGTAGTGTTAATACTGTTAATTTTAATTGCGTGTTCTTTCTTTAACTATATAATAGATGGGTTGGGCACTCTGCCATATAGATAATGCTAATTGATATCGAGGTTCTTTTTATATCAAGCCTTATTCAAATGGTTTCAAACATCCGCACGAATGACATGCTAAGAGACCTTAGAATAGATCCGGTCAAAAAATACATAAGGGACAGAGCTCTGAAGCTATATGCGAAAACCAACAGGCTGCCCTACTTAGCACTATCTAATCTCAGAGTAATCACTAGCCGCACGTGGCGGTACGCAGATCTTAGATCAATTATTGAATAATCACGAAGATTATGAGGAATACTCAAATTTGTCAGTGAGATGGGTGGGACTCTGCAGTAACCCCCAGCTATCATGTACAGATGCACTAACTCGAAAAAGGCTCAACATAAGAAACGGTTTTTTGTGCACTGTTTAGCTCTTGGGCAATCAAAACATTGCTTACATGACGATCTCACTCAATAATTGACATGATTTTATCGATATTTTCGACAATTGACCTTCCAAGTTTTGCGATAGTGCGTTGTGCATCATTGATATTGAAATTACCGAAATTATCTGCAACGAGTTAGCAAATAATCTTTTAAAGGCTCGATCATCCACTAAGGACCGAAGTCTTATTGTGGTCTACAATGAGGTCTCCGATAGAAAAATAGTCTGTAGCCAAAAGAAATTACTACTGGCACGACATCCCCTATCCCCAGTTCAATAAAATGGAACTGAGCTTTTTGGCATTATCTTAAGAAAATGAATTCTGAGTAGACAGAATGTTGTCTCTGTTTGGAATTGGATAAGAGTTCTTGTCACATTTTATGTTACTATTTAGCTTTCATCTGGGTAAAAGAGAAACTGCTAAGTACCGAGGTCCTATCCTTGTCTGAAGTTAGGATGTCCTCCAAAACTGACATTTTAGCTTCCATCACATTGTTTAGTTAGAAACAGTAAGATCAATCATGGTCGTAGTGTTTCACTTTCTGGAAGTCGGTACTCAGTTTATTTTGTGTTCTACTTTAGTTGGTAAGCTGGTTGCAGTGACTAAAATCAGTAGATACCTTTTTGGTTCCCATTATCAACGATTATTCTCATTTCAAATAATACATGCGTAATAAACTTGTTAAGAAAGAAATAACCTAACCGATTTTCGTTTGTCACCGATAAGCAATCCAGTAAACTGTTAAACAATCACTCCCCTTAAAATCTATTTTTAGATTTTAGCCTATTTAGCCTATGGAGTTGAACTGTCACATTAATCTAATCTGTGAATCTATTCCTATGGCCTGGAACTAATCTGATCACAAAAAAAAAGAACTTTTCTTTTTGATCTAGATTTACACAATTTTTATACTGATAATAAAATAATATATATCTGTAGAATTCAAGCGAGTTGGACTACCACATTAACCTAACCTAATCGCAGAAAAAAACTTTCATTTCATCTAAATTTCCACAACTTCTATAGTGTTTATTCTGAAAAGTTAATTTAATAAAAATTAACAAGTAAACTCCCTCATGGAAATTGTCAGCACTCAAATTAGATTAAATACAGATACAAGTTAAAATAACTAAAGATGAAAGTGCCAGCTAATTGCACCAAAAAAGTGAAAAAATGTCAATTTTATCTAGGTTTCTTTTGTAATTTAGTGCCATGATATTTTTGTAACTCCTTCATTTATGTTTGTTATGCATCCTATCGAATAAAATTAGTTCACAAGCCGAATGTTCTATAATACTAGGTACGCGTGAACTCGACACTTCTAAATACTCTAATCTAATTTATAAGTAAGCGGGTCAAAACTAACAGATAATAAGTGACTGAAGTAACAGAACAGTTAAGTAAGATAAAAACATTTTGTCTTTGTGGATTGTTACTATGTTATTTAGAAAACTGTCTATAACGGTCTGTTATATTTTTAGTAAATAAAAATATTGTGAAGCCCACATTAGAGCTATTCAATTTAAACAAAAAAATCTTTAAATCTGCCTTTTGATAATAATTGTTTCTTTGTCATTTATCAAATACCATGAATAACGTAGATTTGTTATTTTTATATAGTTTATTTACTTTAAATATAGATATTTATCAAATGATGTTCCCCGCTTCTGGAATGAAGTGTGATTTTAGTTGTGTTTTTAAAATGTGCTTAAGAAATGACTCACCTAGACTGTAATATATTGAAGTATTATTAAGAAATGGTATTAGAAGTCTTATCTGATGTAAACATACTCATTATATATTCGGTGACAAACACTAGTGTCGCCGGTATGCGATTTTTTAATATTTCTTTTCAACTGACGGACTTCGCAAGTAACTGAAAATAATCACAATCTTTAAAATTGCATTTACAATTGATGGTAAATACGATTAACAACTTAATGATTGTTTAGGCACTTATTCGTTTTAACTTTCTTTTTTAATATAGTAATAAATAACACTTCGAATATACGTTAATATGAGAGATATAGGTGTGCGTACATACATATATATAAAGATTAGCTTTGCTTTGTGTAACTGCAAATGTATTGACTATATGTATCATATACAATGATCAATGATCATCTCCTTCGGAGTTTCACTGTTGTATATATGTATATATAACAATAATATGTTATGGGTTATAGGTTTATTATTCCGTTTACCTTAGATATCTATTGTGTATATAACAAAATAAAATGCATGCTTCATTTTGACTTTCAAACCATTTCATCATCAGCTTGGAGTAACGACTTCTGTTAAGGGCGAAGATAATGTGACGGCTGTTTACTTCTTCTATAAAATTTTTAAAATATATAAATAAATTAATAATATATAAAATATTAATTCATCACCTATTGAAATAAATAATGAAATCACTGAGATATTTTATACTTTTATATGTAGTAGAAGTTTATTTAAATTGTTTTGTTCATAAAACAAAATGGTTTTAAGTGTCACTAAGCTGTCATAGAAAAATTATATGTATATGTTGTTAGAGTAGATAACAGGTTAGTATCGGTATTTAATGCACTTGAACTTTAGTGGCATTATGCCCATTGATGGACTTTTGTATTCCGTTTCATTCAGAACTACTGCGAAATTTCTTTCACTTTGGCTGTATCCAGAAAAGTCTTAATTTTTCCAAATCGATGTTTTATCGTCCTAGATAACAGGACGATAACAGTTAAATACTTCACATTTTCTGGATTTCCTACTCTTTTCTGCTAATCTTTAGTTACTAGACTGACTGATATACTTCATGCATTTTTATGCTATGATTTACAAATAGCTTATTATGTGAACGGGAAAAACAACATCTACTTGAACACTGGAGAGCCCAAACAGGCATGCGACAGTCAAAGAGATTCATTGATCCTGATCACATCAAAGTTGATGCTATCCTTGGCTTTAGCAGAAACGATATTAAAATCTACACTGAACTTCTTACATGACACTGTAGACTTAATTACCACATAAAGATTATAGGTGTTGTAGAAAGTGACTCCTGTCGACTCTGTCATGAGGAGAAGGAAACATCTGAACATGTTCTATGCAACTGCCCAGCGGTGGCAAGACGTGGACTCGATTTCCTTGGAAGCGGGAACTTAGTGCGAAGTCAAATAGGTAAAATTGGGCCCACAGCAATTACAAGATTTATAAATAGTCTAAAATTGTCCTAGTTGGGCCTTTAGGCCCACAATAGATCTTTTAGGTCGGGGTGCTTTTATAGCCCATTACTTAAATAATAATGCTATACTTTCATGTAATTAATTTTGTATAAAAATTAAAGAGGACTGTAAGTATATTTGAACTATTATAGAATAATTGTTAGGATGGATATATGTTATATGGATATGATTTTAAAATAGATATATGCATTATATGTATTTTCTGTTGAAATAATATATATACATAATATGTATTATATGTATGTATATATATTACATATATACTTATTATATTTATATATTATTTAATTAATTTATATATACGCATTTTTATGTAGTACTTCCATTTAACTAATTTTATATAGAATTTGAAGAGGGCGCAAGTATATTCTAACGATTATATAGAATAATTATGAGAATACTTGTGTTTATTATATGCATATGTTGTTAAAGTATGTATATATCTATTATATATATATATGTTGTGTAGTTATAGGCGGAATGAGATACTTTATACATTTTAATGTAGTACTTCTATTTAATTAAATGTTAAAAACGAGTTTAATTATTCATTAGCATAATAATTTCTTAATTCATATTTTACTTGATAAATTGCTGTAATTATTTAATTTTTATGACAACCTAAGCCAAGCACAAAGTACATACCATATATAAAAAAATACTTTTTCTTATAAATATTAACCAAAAAATGTTTCACATACGCTTTGAATGGCTTTAGTTTTTCTACATAAACCTAAAAATATCATAATTAAGGCTGTTGGATAATTAACATTTTTTGAAGGCAATTTAAATTTGTGTAGCCCAACTCCTTTGGATTCTTGCTCGAATATCTGCTGACGGAATATCTGCTAACTTGAACTGCAAGTTGACTTGCGTAATGAGTTTTAAGTTTTATGCCAATTTTTGCTATAATTTTTTGTTTAGCCTCATTTAAATGAAACGCATTTGTGAATGCAAAATATATGAAGAAATAAACTTCAATAAAAAAACGTAATGAAAACCACATAAATAAAAATAAATAATATGAAATGTAGCAAAGTTTAATGTATCTTTTTTTTAATTGCTATCCATTTCTTTACAGTATTTTGAAATTTTGCAGGCGACGGCAGTTTATTTACACCGCAATAAATAAAAAAAAAGTTTTAAACATTTAAAGACGTCATAAAAAAAAAAAGAAAATAATAAAAAAGGAGAAGAACAAAAACCTATACCAGAATCTTCAGATACTTGAACTGAAAGATATAAAAAAACAGTATTCAAATATTTTAGACAGATAAAATTAAGAGAAAAAAAATCGAACGCAAAGAAAAGATAGAGAATGAAAGGCAACGAATTGTTGACATGTATCTGAGCTATCAGCAGCAAAACAATAAAAAGGAATTTTATTTACTTTATATATTTAAATGAAATGGATTACAGAGTAACGATACTAGACGATACAGCATACAGCATACAGCAGCGCCTTATTATGTAAACAACGACGGCAGCTAAAAGCATCCATGCCAATAACCACAACAACAACATGAGTAACTACAACGATAATAATTAAATGCAACAATAATATTATTTTTAAGTATTAAATAAGATGAAACTTATTGACTTATACTGAAAATCTCTTAACTAAATACTTTTTTTTGTTTTCTACTTTGGTAGCTTATATCAAATTAACATTAATTCATAACAAACGTAATTCATTCTCATAAGTCATTCTTGATACATGTATCTCATGAGATACATGAAGACATTTAGATAGAAACACATAACACAATATTTAAAATTATTTTAAAATCAAATAATTTTGGTAATGGTGGAGAAGGTAATTAACACACAGCATCCAAACATTTACATTAACACCTAAAGTATTCCTTATAAGATATAATTGAAAAGTTAACATATTACAGGGTATTGTATAAATTTTTATATAGAGTTTGTTGAAATAATGTGAAGTGCATATGTATAGCAAGTTTTACATATATATACGTACACATATTTTAAACAATCATTTTTTATATACTGAAATGATAAAAGGGTTTTTTTGGCTTGGCTTGGCTTTTAAGGTCACACCGTAAAGAGGCTTGAAACAGATTGCATAATATCAGTTTTACACAAAACGATGCGTTTTTTGTGGGCGATATTATATGATCTTTTATTATTCGATAATAATACAGTAAATTTATAACTGGCCTTTAATGTAACAGATACTATGTGTAGATATATATTTTAATTATTATTTCATATGAACTGAAACTATTGACTGCAAGATTTTGATCAATTTTTATATACAGTATAAATTTATATTTAAACTATACTATTTTCTACACAGTGTTTAATATTATTCGCACTGATTGAAGTATTTCGTTGTTCGAATAAAGACAATATACATACTGTTTATGTATTGTAATCGATTTAAGATTCGTTGTAACCGAAAATCAAGTTCAATCTTCAACTATATTCTCGAAAGTGTTCCAACACTATAAAACATTCGATATTCGAGATTTGCTGAAATATGTATTTTTATTATAGAAACCGAAAATAAAAGATATATTGAGCAGATGACACCTTCAAGTAGGTCGAATAATTTTGGATATATACAGTGGTTGAACACAATGTTCAAATTTAACCTTAAAATTTGAAATTTATACTGAAATTAAAGCACTATTGTATATTATTTAAAAAATCATTTCATTTTTAAACAATTTTTATATTACTCAGCATCACTATATCACTATAGAATTAAAAACCTTCAAGAACAAAAATTATCAATTTTTTAGTAAATTTACGATAGAGGTACTAAGAGGCCTATTTGACATGTAGAGAGAAGAATGTCTAAATTATTTTTTAATATTTTTGTAATTTACTTATATATAGTGAGCACTAATATATAGTGCTCACTATATATTAAATGCTATTTCCTTGGTCCTTACAATTGTTACATTTTTTATACCTATACTAAACATATTATAATAAATGTCTCTATTCCCTTTCTTGAGATAAAAGATCTGTTTTCGAAAATATATTATAATTATATTATAATTATCATTATAAATTATATTATAATTATCATTATAATTATAATTATAATTATGAGTATCATTAAAATTATATTATAATTATTATTATAATTATTAATTATTATAATAATAATAATTATTATTATTATAATTATATTATAATAATTATAATAATAATATATGTAAAATAATATATAATATATGAAAGTACAATCTATTATAATTAAATTATAATTATTATTATAATTATATTATAATGGTAATTATTATAATTATTTTTTTATAATAACTATAAATTATTATTATAATAAAGTAAAGTAATTAAAGTATTGAATAACATTTTCGAAAATTTCTCTAGTTTATTAATTCTTATGTCCCATTGCTCTTTGTCTGGCTCTTTAAATTTTCCATTAAGAGATGTTGAGTTAATAATCTTATCTTTAATTTTTGTTTCATAGATATCTTGTTTGTTTAATGCCCTAAGTAAGGAGTTCTGAAAACTGTTCTAATTAAATTTGTGCCTTTGTGGTTTTTTTTTGTTTTGTAAATCCCTCTACTTTTGAAAGTCATTCCGATTTTATAATCTTCTTAGAGTCTAATATTATTTTCACATTTGGTTCAAATACAAACTATTTCTTAAAGTAATACATTTATTTTCAAAAACTTTTTTGATTTGACATCTTTCTCGTGTCCCAATAAAACTTGTTCTTTTTCCGTAAATCTTTTATTTGCCAGATTAACAGATTTAGTTTCGAAAATTATTCAAATTTTATAGTTGGATAGGACGAACCTAAACAAGTTTATTCATTGAATTTTAATCCTTTCCCTTTTGTGAAATAACAGATCTACCTTCAAAACATAATATAATTGTATAATCTTCCAATATTCTAATAAGGTTTATGATATATTTCATAATATATTTAATATTTTAAAATTCTTATGTCAGCGTTTCTCAACCACCGGTCCATGGCATTCATATCAATGCTACAAAAAAAAAATTATTTTTGTCTCTTATGATATTTTTTTTTTTTGGAAAATATTAGCACCAGTTCTTGAAAAACTCATCAAATATTTTATTTGTCCATACTTCGTTTTTGGGTTAGAAAACACTGCTCCACATTAGACTCTGCTTACCTCGTTAACTTCAAATATTTTTTTCTGTTCGTCTTTCGTTTTTGGGTTGAAAAACTCTACTCTATATAATACTCTGCTTACCTCTTCAAGTTTTATCCAGAAGACGTAAAATTTTAAATATTTTCATTTTTTTTCTCTTAAGAAAATATAAAACTATTATTATTTTATCTACTTTTATTCAAAGCTTCGAACCGGAACTGAAACGAAAACCAAAAATAACTAATTTTTTTTATAGAGCAAAAACGGAACCGAACTGAAAAAAATATAATGGATTATTTCGGTTTAGCACCGTAAAGTTTGGTATTTGTTTCTTCATGTGCATTTCTCATCGATTGTTAAAACTTTAATTAATAGAATTTAAAAAACAATATTTATTTTTTTATTTTATTTTAATGAATAGAATTTGTAACATAGCTAAATACTATAAAACATATTCAAACAAAACTGAACAAAAAGAAACTTATTTTTGTTTGAATCAAAATCGGTGTAGACCGATATAATTATTTTAAATTAAATCGGAATGGGTTAATTACCGATTTGATGCTCCTGCTTTTAATAATAAGATGATTCAATTGACAGCTATTTCAGTTCATTTCTAACTTGATAAGGTGTTCTTTATAACACCTATTTCATATATTTTCTCCCTACTTAACTTTGGACTCCTGATTTCTCAGTATTTTTGATATCCTCAGTATTTAATTTGTATTCCCTTTTTTCCCTTTTTAGGCCTCAGAACTATAAATCATTATTTAAAATAAAAAAAAAAATTTAGTTACATTAAAATAAATTAAATTATGATGTCAAAACTATAATAAAATATAGTAATTATTAAATATATTTATTTTTTTATTTTGTATTTAATAGTAATATTTTAAAAACTTATATAATACCCTGTATATGTATTTTAATTTATAAATTTTATTCAAAGAAACTATAAACAGTACAATACATATTATTATTTTTCATTTTAGTTAATAACATTTTTTTATTGCTCTCATCCATTTAGCATTTTAGTTATTAGTTTATAAAAATTTATATTTTAGTTTTGTGATCTTAAATTTTACATTGTTAACAAAACAACGAACAAACAAGCAATGAATATTAAAAATATAAATAATAAGTTAAATAATTATTTTAAATTGCACAATTCATCGCACATGAATATACTTTTTATTACTATATGTCTATTAATATAAATTTAACAAATTTTATATATTTTGTTTAAGAATTAACAAAATACGAATACTGTAGTAGTTTTAGCAATTATGAATTTTTTGTATATATTTTAATAGTATATAAACATAAATTTTATATAACTCAAAACTAAATTTTAATTAATTTATTGATTTTATATATTTAAATGTTTACTTTTATGCAAAAATTTGGAATGAAATTTGCTTTGATTTACTAAATAAGAGAATGAAAAAAACTTTGTGAACTAATGCTTTAATTTTTTTGATTTAAAATATAAAAATATTATATGGAAAAATGTTAAATCCTAATAAAGTCAAATTAAAACTAAATGTTATAAGAAAATATAAAACGTATTTTTACAATTTTTATAAAATTTTTGCATTAAAAAATTAAAAAATGTTGTAAATATGAATTAAAAATTTTGATAAAAATTTATTTTGTATTGATACATTTTGTATATCCATATTTTATCATAAAATATGTACTATAATATTTGTAAATTTAATCGTATTAATATTATAAAATTTTATTTATAAAATATTATAATTTTACTGCAACTTGTATGACTGAAAAGCAGCTAAATTCTAAAACTGTCCATTTTTAACAATTTGAATAAATTATACTACATAAAAAAGCATGAGTTTAATATATATACATATATAAAAATATATAAATATATGATAAATATTCTCGAATATACTAAAAATACTACTTATAAGTGTATATTTTACATGAACAAAATCAAAACGATCAATTAAATTTAAATTTTAAGAAAAAATTCTGCCAAACCTAATTATTAATATATATCAAATTATTAAATAAATAAATAAAATTATTAAATATTTAAATAATACAATAATTTTTTTTTTGTTGGAAATGTGAAAAATTTATAATAAAATTTATATAAAAGTAAACAATAATTTTGTATTTAAAAATAAGAATCTATTTATTAAAACTATTAAAAGGAACAATATACAACGATAATAAAACCTTTTATATAAAATGTTATTTAAAACATAAAAAAAAACTTTTTTATTTCTTATTTGAAAGAAAATATAGACTTGTTTATTACTACCTTGATCCTTTAGCTAAGTCTAAAATGTTTTTTAAACGCCAGTCCTGGAGCTGGCTAGGATTTTCAAAAAATAACCCTCCTAGCATAGCCAATTATTACAATATAGTTGCGCTACCAGTACTTATATTAGTAAAGATTCACTAAAGTAGTAGCTAGATAAAAAAGGATTAAAAAAATTAAAACAATAATAATAAAGGAACAAGATGATAAGTTAAATAAAACAGGATAAAATTTATCCTGTTTACTACTTGAAAATCAACAAATGACGCGGACTTGAAGACATCTCTCTAATGTTTACACTAATTGATTTATGATATATATGAATATATATGTACATAAAAATAATATATATATACGACATATGTGTATATAATAATTACTACAATAAAGTATTTTTTAGAACATTTTTTTATATAGATTAATACGAATACAGAGATTTGTATTAGCTTAGGTTAGGTCATATAAGGCAAGTCCAGCTAGCTCCTCATGAAAACTTATTCCAAAAAAATTAAAATAGCTTTATAGATAGCGCCTGGCTTTCGCTTTTCAACGTTTTTATTTATCTATATATATTCTAGACTTGACGATAAAAATATATATTTATAATTATATCTTTATAGATGACATTAAATCTCCATACTTCTATTGGTACAAATCATTGACGTTGTAAACGTAATGATGCTAGTATAGATAACTGTACATACATAGAAATTAAGATATATCGAAAACAGCTATATAGTCAATCTAAAGAATCGGTTAATTAACATAAGATTTGATCATTTCCCAACCATTACCTTTTCTTCTATTTGAAATAGATTTTTAGACATAAGATATAGAAATTATAATGGAAATATAAAATAAATTTTAAGCCCCTCAAAAGGAATTGAGATAATTTTGTATAGGAAGATAAAGATGAAGTTAAGTGCTGTACATCAACAAAGAGTAGCAGAGCTTCTACAAATTATTTTTTATTTTACATAAAATTAGTTGCTATTAACGAAGTTTTATTATATATAACCTAGTACTACGAGTATTATATCTAATGTATATCCAGATGTGTGTATATAATCACCTTTTATATACTTTAAAAGTATTTTAAAAAACAAATAGAAACTGAATTTAGAATAGGTTAAGTTAGATGCATAAGGTAAAAAATCACATTTTAACCAGAATGGATCCACTCCAAATTATTAGGGCCTTGAATTGAATGTATTACCAAAAATGAATCGTACTCGAAGATTAAAAAATGGAATATTATCATTTAAATAATTATTCTATAAATATTGCAATTCAGTTACTCACTTCCTCAAACGTGTTAAATTACAGAATTGTGAAGTAAATGCTAGGCTATGATTTTTTTTGTAACACGTGAAAGTATTCTGGTAAAAAATATATTTAAAAAAGTGCTATATCAATAAAATAATTTCGTATACTTTGTATAAACGAATAAAGAAGCTTCAACCTTTAATAACATAGTTTATAAGTCAGTTGTTTTAAACGATCTTTTTTTAAGATTGATAAAAGAGGTCTGAGTTGAATGATTTGATACTATCAAACCACGAGAAAAATGAAAAGAAAAGAAAAGAAGAAATTATCTATATATTTACATAAAAACCATGTTTTTAAGATAATTTTTATAGAAATTAGTAAAGATAATTTGTGACATGTTACAGTTTGTAACATTGTCACACCATTAACAAGTAATATACACATATTTCATTATATCTATGAATGTAAGGTATATGAAAATATTCTCCAATATGGAACGAGTTTTCTACAGTTTTCTGAGCGCCACAATTTCACAAAATATTTCCAGAAAGCTAACACATTTGTCGGTATAGCTTGGATCCTTATACACTACATTTTTACATTGATAACAAGACAAAGAAATAAATTGAATTGATTTTATAAATGCCAACGTTGTTCTTATAGCAGTCTCAACATGTTAACACACTGTCTATTATGAGCGGTAAGTCTCAACATGAGCAAAACTTTACTCATTGATATAAGAGATTTTACGTCGGATTTGGAATCCGCCATATAGACAAATCTCCAATCACGTCAGGTATTTTAACAAGCTGACACATTACTTCTATACTGGTCTGCTGGATAATTAGAATAATCAAGATATAGTGAACCAATATATGCAACGAAACTTCATTTATAACTACATATGTGATGTAATGCATTAATATTAGAGTCCATCATTTAATCCAATCTGGATGTAGTAAACTAATATATACAGCGAAACTTCACTCATATGTATATGAGGTTTTACGTCGGAATTTGAATCCACCATATAATTAAGTCTCCAATGAAAACCAAAACAAAAATCTGGTAACCCCGTAAATTGTTGATGATCCTTAAATTAAACTGATTTAATATGTTTGTGTATGATTTATCTTAAAAAAAACAGATGTCGCCGCATTTTTGGATCAAGGTAAGTAAACACTACTACTTTTACAAAACACTTTTCTAATTTGTTTACAATAAATGTAGAGTTATATCATGTTTTAAACGATATATAGTAAGAAAATATCATATACATATATATGAATATTCGTATATAACTTGAACATATATTTAATATAGCAAGGTCAAGATTCAAATAGGATCGTTGCGCTATTAATTATGTAGATGATGATGTGTTTAATAGATCTTACATATCTCTCTTAAAGTGAGTCTAGAAAGCTTAACACTTCTATAACACGTATAAGATTTAATATTTTAAACATTTCCAGGAAAGGCCATCAAGTTTTGAAAATTATCGGAGACTAAATATGAATGCATTATAAATTTATATATAAAAATAATTGATTTATTAAACTATTTGTTTAATTTAAATTAGGAAATGTAATTAATCCAACTATTTTATTCATAAAGAAAGGTTTATGGGAATGGTTTATGAGGTTTTATGTGTGGACATAGACATACTTATAGCTAATAAAAATTCCGATACTTACTGGTATTTTTCCGTTAACGTTACCTGTACTCTGCGTTATATATTATATTATTTATATATTAAATTGTATATATATATTAAATTGTATATATATATTAAATTATTATTCAGTTTTGCTGTTAATATTTATATTTTGTAAAACAAAAACAACAACAGTTTTTTTTAAAACTAAAGAATGATTAAACGTGTTTCTAATCCTAAAAACTATGCAAATTAGATAAATATCCGGATATTTTTAACAAACTTAAGAATTTGCTTTTAACAAACAAGAATTTACTTGCGCATTAAACAACATTCTTAATTAAATAAATTCTTGTTATATGTCACCAAACAAATCACACATAGAATAACATCGTCAACAACGGAATAAAGCCTAAAAATATATATATTATATATCAACGCTAACATAAAAAAACACACCGAATTTTTACAAGTTATAGAATAAATTTGCATTTTAGGGCAGTTGTTGCTAGTACCAGGAATTCACATTAGAGGGATTCTACACCTAAAGGCAGTTATTTCTATATAAATGCATTTATTTTGAAATAATAAAAGTAGAGGAGTGTAAAGTTTTAACGATCTACTTGCTTCTACGTTTGACGCCAAGTGCTGAAAAACTGATTTTAAAGTATAGACAGAAGAGGTTAGAATTCTAGTCGGATGTGTGACTGTCAGAGTATTTAGTTATAGCAGTATTACCTCTATACCGAATTAGCTATTCTAGTTTAGTTTTTGGGATATCTGGATTTTAATTTGAATATTTTCACGTGGATCCACCAACAATAAGGATGCGTCATATTTTTTTTTTAGCTGTAGGTTAAAAGGTTTGAAAGCCACAGTGTGAGACATATCTTACAATATTAGGAGGGAGATTGTGCGAGTACTTATTCAATCTTTCCACCTTAAATGCCTCTATTATAGAGGCCATTGTACTTGTATTTGTAGTTGATACTGTCGCGAAGAACTTTCCTCTCAATAATACGGAAGCGTTCTATTGTGCTAAGTTTATTTTCTACCAAATTCCGAACACGTTCGCTAAAGATCTCCTCATAGTAGAACATCTTAGTTTTTACTTCGACTAGATTACGCGTACCCAAAGGATTCTTCTGTTGAATATATTAAAAAATGGCATTCTGAACATTCTGAGGAATATGAGGAATAAAATTGTGTCTAGAAGTGACTCCTTATTAGCAAACTTGATGGATTTGTCATTTAAACACAATTTTATATTAGAATCTTTGAGTCTTCTAGTATGGTCATGCTGTATTCCGATGAAGGCTATCGCTGTTTTTTTTTTGAGGGTTGTGCTTAATTTTATGAAAAGTGTAGATTTGGAAATAGCACTCAGATGTCTGTAAAATCTAGTATTACTTGATGGTGTGTATTACTTGATGTGATGTAATCTTAAGCTATATAAGTAAACTATATTGGCATATTCTATTGTTTTGGAAAAAATTTCTTAAAATATTGACATATACTCAAAAATCCGTTGTCAAAGGGGTGTACCCGGTAAATCGGAACTACACCCAGATGACAGACGTATACAACCTACGCCCAGATTACTAATATGGATGTTAGATTCAATATAAATTGGTTGCTATTGCTCATAAAAATATTGCTGAATCAAGAAGTGCTAAAATATTTTTCTTATTTAAACATTTATTATTTACTAAAATGGTATAAAATAACAATTTTGCTTTAAAATTCATATATAATTTTTTTTTTATAATTGTATAAACATTTTAGAAATACATACATAAAATAGATGTGTGTGAAATCGTTTAGTATATCAAAAGAGTGGTTCTGGTTTTAATATTTAACCACAAACCACATTACTGAAATGCAATGTTTACTTTACTTATCACAAAATACAATTAGATTTTTCTTATCGACATGAAATCTTATCAAAATTATAATTAAATATTTATTTTACAAAAGTGATAATTAAAAAACAACTTAACCAATAGAAAAAATAAAATTTTATATGTAACGTAAAAATAATTTATATGAATTAACTGAATAAAATAGTTTGTTTTTTAAATGTAATTTGTTATATTGTTGGCAACTTTTTTTTGTTCATAGTTGAGTTATAAAATTCTTTAGATTAACTAATTTAAAAACTTTTTTTACTGAATATACATTGTTTCAAAATTAAATTTAATATTTATTTGATTAAATGATTTACAATACTTTAATATAGTTTCTTCTATAGAGTATTTAATACCCTTATCATGAGCTTATATTATTATTGTTTAATACAAGGTTTTGTTCGGTTAATTTTAATATTTGTTACATGCTTGAATAATTTTATTATACTAGATATTTATATGGAATATTAAATAATATTTTATATTTTTAATTGCTATCATATAGCAATGAAAGAAAGTCCACAAAAATATTTAATATTTAAAACTATTTTACAGTTCTTTTAATTTTTGAGTTATACTCTAATTAATTTAAAATCAATTACAATTTTTTTTTATATTAGTATTTTTTTTAATCTTTACATATAACCATAATATTTATAATATACATATAAACATAACAAAAATACAACAAAGTAAGGAAATTTGCCAATAAATTTAAAATAAAAAATATCCTTGCATTAAATATGAATTTTTAAGTTATCTAAAATGAAAATAATTTTAATTAAAATATATATAATATAATCTTTACATATAAACATAATAAAGTAAGGAAATCTGCCAATAAATTTTAAATAAAAATATTCTTGGATTAAATATGAAGCGTTTGTGTAATAATAAAATAGATCTTAAGCAGAAGCTTTATTGTTAGTATAGGACTAACTGATTTCTTCTTCCAAAATGTGTGTTTGGTCTGCTATATATACATATTATGTATGTATATACATTTATATAACTTAAATGTCACATAAACTTAAGCTAATTAAGCAACTAAATACAATATTATTTAAACAAAACTAATAGCACTTGTAGGATTGATACACTAGCACCAGTGTTTAACAATTTGTCTTTTTAAGTTATCTAAGCTTAATAGAATTTATAGGCTTTTGTGATTTTTTGATAATATGTTAGAGATAAAAATGTTAAAGATAACATGTTAAAGCGTACATTTTAATTAAATATAACTTAAAAATATGTTAGTAAAAATAAAAACTTAAGACCCACTAATTTGTTAAAAATATATATAAAAATATAAAAATCTAAAGCTCATCTCTATATTGATTCGTATTTTGTTTCAAAATATAACTATTGCGATATAGATAAACTTATTTAAAATTGTTACACGTAATTCATATACTCCTTTTCCGACCTTTGGGTTTATCTAACATATACCTATAACATATGTGTTATAGCAGCACAAAATTATTTTTTTGGACATCTAATCAGCATGCTCAGCACGTGGTGAACGTGAACGACGACGTCGTTTTATAGTTTGAAATGCATTACTCATGCCAGCTATGCTCGTCACACCACGTAAACCAGTGTTTTGAACATAGATCAATAAATAAGTTTCATTACATTTCAATTCAATATCATCTGAGAAATCGATACGCACTAATTCATCATTAGCTTCTCTTTGCCGACGTAAACGTTGTCGATTACGATGATGATGACGTCCTCTTCTATGTGTGGATGGTGTATCAAAATATGTATCCACCTCAGTTGAGTCTGATGATGGCGGTGTTTCTGCTTGATTCACATATTCATATGCTATATATTCAGTAAGGCTCGCATAATTTACACGATAGATACCAATCCAATCATGATCACGTTCCTCAAAATCGTTTGGTTTTTTATATTCAACAGTATATTCTTCACCAATTTCCCAAATTGGTATATCAGTAAATTCCACACAAGGTGCACGATAATTTGGATACAATTTAAGTAAAAATTCACTGGTAACTGGTTTGTGGTCACTCATTGTATAACCAGGAAATGATTTATAAGAACGTTGTTCGATAGAGAGTGGCATATTGGGTTGTCGATTCAATGGTTGTACTGCATAAAGTATACGATCTGTCCAAGCTGGTCTTCGTTTGGGATCATAATCGGATGTGCCTTCTTTAAATTTAAATGTAGGTGGAAATTCTGGTGTACGTTCATGCATTAATTGAAAAGCCTGCTGACTTACTTCTCTAATATCTAACAATTGATCACGTTTTAAAAGTTCGGCTGTTTTTTCTTTACGTACAGCTTCTATAACCTCTTCTGAGCTATCTTCGCCCTTTAAACGAAAGTTCAGATCTCCAAACCAAAACACATAATCATGATCAAATATTTCACGATAACGTGTAACATGATAATGATGATTTTCCAAAATTTGTTTATAATCCTCAATGCGTTCATCCAAATGTTGGTCATGTGCAGCTAAATGTGCTGCAACAAATGTCATACCACAGCCATAAAGTGTGAAACGTATGCTTACGGCACCTTTATTGCCCCATATACCACCGAAGCCAGTACGTGTAAATTCCGCTTCTATATCGCGCAAATGTGGCACATGTATACGTTTAACAAACATTGAGAGTAGCAAGCCCTGCATTTGTTCCGTTTTTATTAGAACGTAATTATATTCACGCAGCGCATCTTTTGTTTTTTGTGACCATGGATCTTCTTTAAATAGACCCAACACCTGTTGTTGTGGTTGCGAGTTAACTTCTTGCAAGCCAACAGCATAAATATCTGGTAGAGTTGTTGCATCAGCAATGGATTGCAGACCTAAAAGATTGCGTAACGATATATTGTCTGGAAATTTACTGCCCACATTCCAGGTTACTACAAAAACTGTGTAATCGTTCAATTGCTGCAACTTTGATTGTTCTTTCTCACTTGTCATTATTTTGGCTTTAATTATTGTTTAATTAATGTATTAACTACAATATTTATTGTATGTATTTTTAATAATAATTATAAAGATAAAATATTTCAACTTTGCACTCGAAAAATTAACTTTTGAAACAATTTTTGCCTAATTTAAAAAAAAAAAAAAGTTACACACTTTAATTAAATAGCGCGTATTATATGCAGCAACTTAAGCAACACTTTATGCATAAATAATTAAACAACAATAAGAGCTGAGTGAGAAAATATATTAATATAAAACCTGAGCTCATATCAAATGCGCTCATCATTTATTTATTTATATCAAGGCCGTAGCTGCCAGCAAAACAGCTGTTTTTGTTATGACTACCAGTGGAACTTAACGTAAATTGGAGTGAAAATATTAAAACTCATTATTATATATGAAATGTATTCTGATATAAATGAAATTGTATTTTTAATTAATTAAAATTTCATTTCAATAATGTAAATTATTATTATTTTAATATTTTACTATTGTTTTAATAATTTTTAACCTCAACAATATGTTTAATAATTTGGAACCTAATTTGAAATAATATCAACAACAAATTCCACAGATTTTGCACTGAACATACGCCACCATTCCACCGCGTGCAAGTTACAATGCTTTACATATCTATATGTTTGTTGTCATTTTTGTGTTTTTAGTATCAGCTCTAGTGAGTTTGTTAATAAGTTAATTTTATTATTGTGTTTTGCAAATTTTATCAATATTTTTCAATCATTACCAGAGATTTAAAATATTTTTAAATAGCTTACATTACTTTAATAATCAAAACTTACAGCTTCGAAATAATTGAAAAAGTTTTATATAATAAATAAATTTATAAACTACACAAAATAACTTTTATATAAACAGAAGTAAGTACTATGAAGTGACGGAAATAATATTATTTATAACATAATTAATATATCCCTTTAGTTCTGCGTAATCCGCAAGTGGTATTTTCCGGCGACTTTAGTCTAAAATTAAGAATGGGGTGGTAACAAAGCTGCTACGACAACTACATTTTCGGTAATTGCACAGTTTATATTAATATAAAAAACCTAAAAATATTCACTGTCTAAACTTTTTCTTATTGTTAGAAATCAGAAAATGTTATAAAATTGTTCATAGTGGTTAATATTTTGTTACTACAGGTAAAGCAAAGATAAATTAATTATTTTTGAATTTCTAATAAAAAGCATTTTATTTTTGCAGATATTTTCATATACACACACATGAATTCCAAAATTATAACTCGTCTACTTAGTTCAATAAAGACTGTCAGTAAAATAAATTATTTTCGGCATTTAAAAGCCGCGCATCGTAAGGCTTTCAGTGATAAATTTTTATTGCTTACAAATGTTGGCATATCATTGTCCTTAAGCTCTACTGGTGATATCATTGAGCAACAATATGAATATCTCTGTGGTGACATTAAATGTTATAGCTTACAACGCACTTCCCACATGGCAACATCTGGTGTAACTGTTGGAGTTATTTGTCATTATTGGTATAAGTTCCTGGATAAACGAATGCCTGGTAGGACGTTGAAGGTTGTCATGCAGAAAATTGTACTCGATCAATTTATATGTTCACCTGTATATATATCAGCATTCTTTATAACCCTTGGCATACTCGAAAGAAAGTCAAGTAAAGAGGTGTGGGAAGAAATGAAACAAAAAGCTTGGAAATTATATACAGCAGAATGGATTGTATGGCCAGTTGCACAATTTGTAAATTTTTATTGGTTACCTCTAAAATATCGCGTTTTTTATGATAATGTAATAAGTTTGGGCTATGATGTTTACACTTCCCAAGTAAAACACAATGATTAACTTCTATATATTGTATATTGTGTTGTATACAACTGTAATTAACTATATATTGACACAAATTTAAAAATCATATATATGAGTCTATATGTATATGCATAAAATTATGTAGTAGTGACTAAATTGTGATATATGATAATAAGCAAATTTTTTTCATACATAATTGGCAACTAAAATATTAAAATCAATATTTTTATTGTAAAATATGAAATAAATATTTTGGATTGTTTTTAATTTTATTTTTTATAAATCTTAGTAAGTCCTATTCAAAAATGCTGATATACAAGCAAATAATTCGACCGTCAATTCTATATGGTTGTGTAGCGCTTAGCAAGGCCTCAAACACTACTATTCGCCAGCTGGAAATTGGGCAAAGCTAGGCTCCTAAAAGACTTTTCAAAGTACCATGGTACATTAGAACGAATGACATCGTCAGGGACCTCCAGATTGATCCGATCAAAAAATACATAAAGGATAGAGCCCTGAAATTATTTTGGCAGGCTTACCAACAACACCACGTTATCGAATCTCAGAATAATTACAGGCTCCTCGGGGAGGTATGCAGATCTGAGGTCAGTTATTGCTTAGTCTGATGAAGTGATAAACAATAATTCTGTCAAGGCGTAGAGAGGGGTTGTGAAGAAACCTCGCAGTTAAAAGAGAGTTAAAGTGCTCAAGTGCACTGGCTCAACTAGCCTCAACATAATTGAGTTTATATTTTTGAAATGAACAACTGCATTGAGAGAATCAACTCAACCTTATTCTTGTTATTCCAGATAAATAACCTTAGTGACTCTAAGACGTAGACTCGGGCGCTCCTGAAGAGAAGCTTGACCATTTATTACTTTTCTTATGTATACTTTTAGCAATAAAAAAAAAATGGTTTCATTGTAAGCAAAGCATAATTTTCCTTTATTTTATAATAATGAAGTTCATATTTTACGGTTATGAATGTAATTATTGCTGTAGAAAGATGAAATTTAAAAATAATTTATACATTTAATCATGCATTACCTTTTAATTGAAAACATCATACATATTAGTTTAATTTTTTCGTCCTCCTCGTCTACGCATTGAAGTAGTGCATTTTGGACAGTACCATTTGCCTTTAGGTGGTTGAGTAATGCCAACGCATGGATAATGAAACCATTCATATGGACAAGCTTCATTATCACAAGCTACCATATCACCGTATGATACTTGATTACAAGTACAATAACGTGGTTCATTTGGATCATAAGTCCAATCACCATCTTGTATCTGATCGACACTTAAACCATTATCGGTTACAGGATTTGTATCCGTAACAATGGGAGTTGTAGCTGTTGCTGATGAAGCAACAGAACTGGCACGATTAGTATTATTAATTGCTGCATTCGCTAAACTTGGTGTTGTACTTGTTAAACTTAAACTTGGAATGTTGGTTGAATTCGCTGTAGCAGTAGCAGCAACAACAGCTACTGATGGTAATAAATCAACGGATGATGATGATGACGAGGACGAAGAAGCCAAAGAAATTGTTGACGGAGGTGCAGTATTGACACCTGCAGCGTTGGCAAATGCTTGGTTTGTGTTTATTTTTCTAAAAAAAAAATAAAGAAAAAACGGGATAATATAATTAACGTGTTCATTCGATAAACATACTTCTTTTGTTTCTTTTCAGTAGTGGTGGGTGTGGGTGAATTTTGTGTGGCCGTTGGGGCAGCACTTGCCATATCACGGCTAATCCAAAATTCTGTAGGCCCAGTGGCACCATTTATCGCTTCATAGCTTGCTTTCAAACTAGCCGTACGTCTACCTTGTTGCATTTGTTGTGTAGCTACAATAGCTTGACTTGCAGCTACAGCGATAGCATTGGAACCAGAATTACTTATTTGTTGTAAATTGTAACTAACATTTGCGGGACCTGGACTAGGTGATGCTACACCTCCTGCATTTATAACATTATGAGTATGAGCTGCAGGAGTTACGGGACGTACTACAGTAATTGGTGCTGCTGTCGGTATTATATTAGTATTTAGATTTGTACGTTTTTCTGGTATTGTAGGTAATGTGTTGCTATCACGTCGTTTCTCAGCTTTCGTTGTACGATAACGATTATCTTTTGTGGTGGTATTAGGTGTAGCTGGCAATGTTATACCACCTGAATGGCCCATCACACTATGATTATTGTGTGCAGACAGACTAGGCGAATTGTAGTAAAGATTTTCTTTTTGTAGTGCATTAAACATTGCAGCTGATGTATTTGAGAAACTGTCCATTTCTAAAGAACGTCTTTCCAACACTTCTGTGATACCATTGTGATCAGCTTCTAATTCACATTTAAATTTAAATAATTCAGTATCCAAACGCCGTAAGTAACGCAAAACTAACTCATGTGCTTGCGTGGCTATTGATACCTTTTCGTCGGCGTCCTCCATTACTTTGATATAATCATCATGTATCTTTTGTGTACCATTTTCAATTTCTTCTTCATTAATTTCAGATCTTTTGCATTGCTGCAAGAATGAACTAGTCTTTTTTTCTATTGTATCTATGTTATCTATTAACAGGATTTAAAATTGGTTGTGATGTTTGCATTTAATACTTGACGTAGATTTCAGTTACTTACTTTGTACGTTTAAGTCTAATTCACGTATTTCCGTGAAACGATCTCTTAACTCTTGAGGCAAATGCTCAATCACTTGAAACATAAACAAATATATTTAGAAATTGCGCATAAATGTATATATAAACAAAATAGGCAAGTAATAAAAAAAAATAATTGTTTACATTACAATGGCCAGGGGAGCACCCATTTGTAGATTTATATTATTTCATAAAAAATAATATGAAAAATACTTACTTTCAAGATAATCCTCTAAATATAACATATTTCTGTAATTTTTAGTTTATTCCGAACAATAAATTAGTTTTTTATTTCTGTAAAAATTTTCACGCTATTCCGTATAAAATTTTCTTAACCAATTCTCATAAGTTTAGAAATGTCATGTGAAGCATAAATGAACCTAACAGGGTTGCTCAGTTCAAATATGATACAAAACCTACTTTTTGCAAAAAAGTAGAAAATTTAAAATTATTGTTAACATGATTTTTTGTACTTTTTTAATATAAATTTTTATATAAGCTTAAAATTAAATTAAATAAACAATGCATATAGAATTATATATTATTTAAGTTAATATAAATATATATTGTAGTTATCAGACAATGTGTATTTAGTTTATTTTAGAACTTGGCATATATTTTAATAAGTGCCATTAATTGTAATTGTAATTGTCAATGAGAGCATCTAAAAGTACGTAACATCTCTGTCGAAATTTGAAAATGCTACACAGACTTTACTTATACATTTTATTTCAAGTAAAATTTGTGTTGATGTATGTTTTCGTTTGAATTTAAAATTCTGTATTGCTTATTTGCGCGTTACTAGTGTTCTCACCAGACTTTGTATATAGATGTTCCATGAAAATTTGTGTAAAAAGCGAAATTTGGCACTTTATTTGTGTTACGCTTTCAGTTTATACTTTACTTGTGTTTTATTTGACTTCTACTACGAGTAGCTCGTGGAACAGACCTAGTATATAAGTCAGTCAAATTTTTGGTTGTTGCATTTTTGAATGAAATCGTAAAATAATCTATTTATAACTAGTTTTGAACTCACAGTCGATTTCCACCATCAAAGTTTATAATGCAAATATGGTGGCATATAACTCAATCGAATTTTTGATTGAATTTTTGAATAAAACTATGATTTGATATTAATTTGATTTTGGTATGTAGTATATGTGGAATGAACCACGCGGACATAATTACTTGTGCTGTTTGAATAGTTTATAAATAAAATTTTTACATAAATTTGTATTTTTTAAAAAATGTTAATTTGATAATAATACTACTTTTATATTAGTTTGAGCTTTCAAGCAAATCCAAATCCAAATAACAAATACTACAAAAAAATGCAACTCTGTTTTGACAAGTAAATAAAATTACGAACTTTAGTATAGTTTTCGTCCTGCGAATCAAAGTGTTTAATTTTAGTCCTGCCGTCCGAGTTCTTATGATTAATTCGAGTTATTCCAATTGCAATAATCTTATGGCGGAGAATAAATTAATTGTAGATTAATTGAATAAAAATGATTAATATAAAAAAATAGTGAAATGAAATTTATTTGAAATATGTGTATACTGTTATGCCCGTTAGCATTGTTAGTATAAATTGTATATAATAAATAAAATAGAATTTTAGTGAAAATGTCAAAAATAGTAACGCCCCAAAGGATGGTGCAGTTGCAACAAAACAGTAAAAAACACACAAACACAAATGAAATGGATGGGAATATTTCCAAAGAGTCATCAGTTGTTGATTTTGATGACTTCACCACGACCAGTTCAATAATTGAGTTTCTTTCGAAGGAGCAGGAGTGTTGTTCTGACGCAGATGCAGATAGCATTTTTCAGGAAGTTAGCCGCTTGGCTGACAATTCAGATACACGTAGTGTTGATGAAATTTTACGCGAAGCTGAATTGCTTATACAACAGCAGAGCATATTTAATGTTACAGTTAAGAATAAGTCCAAATCCAAATCAAAAGAAAAGCAACAAAGCATCAAAAATAAAACCAAATATGAGTATGTAAGACCAATTGAAACTGCACCAACAGAAACGGTAATGCATTTCAATGGTCCGGTCATTTCGTCAACAAATACACTGCCAATGGTTGACTCTATAACACCAGTGGCTTTAGAAACGCCAACACCCACGGAGGCTATCGTTAATAATTTTAATTGTTTTGTTGAAAACTTGCCTTCTGAATCTGTCATCTCCGAAGAGTCTACGCCAGATCTAAACTGTACTGTAACTGAGAATGTTACTTTCACGGCAGCACAAACAAAAAATTCAGACGACACAGATGAAGGTACCGATACGGTAAGTGAACCTCTTTATGAAATTATAAAACTTTTATTTCAAAATAAAATACATATTGTATATATAAAAATAAAAGGATACAAAAAATATTTTCATTTATTTTAAAAAATTCGCTCACTAGAAAAATATGCTTTTACTTAAAGTTCCATCACATCAACTCAACTGAATGCCTGTGCAACTGCTTGCACCATTGCTAAGCCTTCTTTACCAGTGCCAATTATTTGTTTAGGTGGTAAAATAAAACCCCGTTGTCCACGATCACGTAACTCAATTGTGTAAACATACTTAATACCTAGAGTTGCGCGAGTCCAATCGTCTGAACCACCACTTGCTATACCAAGTAACTTATAGGTTGTACCAGCACGATAGGTAACACCCGTTCTTTGTTTAATCGTTTTAACAGCTTTATTCGCTACTGCTTTTAGTCTGCCAGCATCGCTGACCATTGCCGCTTTATAGCCCCATGGAAATACAATTACTTGCCCATAACTGTGAAATGTTAAGTAGGACTTAAGTTTAGACTTTTGTGATGCAAGAAAATTAACTAGTGATTTAGTTTCTGGTTCAGATGCAGCAGAAGCGCCGCGGTAAACATCACTGCATGGATTTGAAGATGATCCTTGTCCTCTCCAGTTTATATTAAAATTACGATTTAAATCAACACCTCTGCAAGTAGAACGGCTGTTTTGCCTACGATTTTTACGCCACAAGCGATTTGTTTTGCGACTATACATATAACCATCTGGGTTTAATACTGGCATTATGTACCATGTTTTTTGTTTAATATAACTAGGTTGATTAGACCAATTGGTAATTAATTCATTGAGTATATAAGTAACTGTGGAGGGACTTATCCATTCACGTGCATGTATGCCACCATCAATCCATATTGCATTATTGCTCTCCGATTCGGTGATTCTACGAATTGTTGAAAATGATAAGTTATAATTAAGTATATAAACTCAATTTGTATATAATAAATGAATTTTAGTTCAATAAAGATAAAAAATAAAGCGCATACTTATCGGAATTTTGAAAGTATCACACTTTTAAGTTTGTTATAATACCCCTGATGTTTTCTCAACAAATATTTTGCTAACAACAATAATATTTTAATAATATTAATATTATGTATCATTCGAAACCTTGTAAATATATAAAGCTATGCCATAAGTAAGGTTAGATTATACCGGCGACCCCTGGTGGATTCACTTAGGCCTATTAGTCCATTGTGTTACCGTATATGTAGAAAAAACTCCGAATTTAAAACCACCTAGAACCGTTGGCGAAGCCTAAAATGCTATTTAGTGTCAGGTCTTGCAATTAAACAAGATCCTCAAGAAAGGGTGCTCTTAAAGTGTTGAGTCGTCACCGTGCATGAGCTGGGCAAAAACATAGTAAATGGGAGGCATTCTCATTGTCTTCCCCACAGCTGTGACAGATTTGATTGAAAGAGAGACCCAATCTTCTAGCATTGTTCCCTAGCAACTTGTAAGCGAACCTACCAAAAGACCGAAATCTCTACGGGATATCTCAATGAGAATTTTGAATTTCCTTTTATCGGAACGTGGCCAGGATTGCATACATATCGTTGAGTCTTACAATCTTTTATTAAAAATTTCAGCATGCTGTACCATAACTATCATATGAAATTTTAATTAAATACGTTATCCATGTAATATATAATAATATCTATATTATTAATATATAATTTACTATCGCTATAATTATAACTTAGTATTATTCTAATATAACAAAAAATGATATGGTATAATCATCTTATAATTAATAATAATTAATATTATTAATAATAATTTTTTAATTGAAAATTCATTTATATTGATATAATGTTAACTTAGTATTACTTATATATAACAAAAAGTGATGTTGAACTACACTTAAAACAAAAAAATAAAATCGTAATTATTTTATTTTATATAAATCCAAAATATTGACAATAAACTGTAGCTATCATCAGAAAATTATAGAAATAATAGTGAATCTGTTTTATAATTTAAAAAATGTATAGATATGAAAACTATCCTTACCTATCATTTTTTATGTTTATATGCACGGTTTTATAGAGTCTCTTTTTACAACTTTCGTCCCGTAGATATTTCTATCCCATTCTAAATATATAAAAGATATATCTTGTATTAAGCATATATCTTTTTTTGAGTTAGTCGTTTAGAGTTCAAATATGTAGAGACATTTCACATTTTACACCAGTTTACAAGCAAGTAATGGCTGAAACTAACGATTAATAGAGAAAAGGAAAGATGATTATATTGAGAAGGGTTACGATGACTATTACAATCTAAAATGCTTTTAGGGACATACAACCTGAAACGATTTAAGGATTGTATAGAACAAACAAAGAGTAACTTAAGAATTATAACGCGAATACTAACCGGTCACTGTAAATTGAATAGTTACTTAGCAAAGGTAACAATCCAATTCAACTCAAACTGCAAATACTGCAAAGAAGAGAAAGAAATACCTCATAGTAGTGTTAGGAGTATGCCCGGCACTGATAAGCAGAAGAAAAACCAGGAAGGTGTTTCATGGAAGATAGGGACTCATGGCTAGGAAAGATAGGCCCTATACTGTGTTTCATTAAAGAAAGACTTGAAGAAGGGCTTGGAGGAACGCTCTAATCCAACTAAAGGACACAATAGATCTTTTAAGTCGCAATGTACTATCCCTTTTCCTAATAATAAACCATTAAAATCAGTTATCGAGGAGTGATTGGAGTAAAAATAATTAACAAAATAAACATTCTTATGCACACCGGCATGTCTATCGAAGAGAAACTGATTATTGAAATTAATCCTTCAGATGTTTAAAAAGAATGAACAAAATTAACCTCTGAATGATGATCAATATATTTGTTATGGAAGAGCAATTAATTTCCAAAAATAACGATTGATCTGTTGTCTAAGAAGAATAAACAAAATTTATAATCTAATTAAGCCTGAACTGTGTTTTAGCAAGGAGAAAATTATTGCCAAAATTAACGTTATATAAAGACTGAAATGTTAATTATTAAAGAGTAACTAACAAAAGAAGTTGATTATCAGGCAATTATCTAAAAAGAATATTCCCGTAATAAAGATTGGAAAGGCATTAATCAAAATAAACTAATTTCTGAAACTTTCACTTTGGCATTTATCTCTCTAATTTTTGTAACTGATTTCTGAAATTTACCATTTTACAGTTGTCTAAAAAGAACCTCTAATAGAGAACGAAGTATCATTTCTCAAAGAAATAACTGATTTACGTAGAGTTAATTTGGAAATGAACTCTTTCTCTGTTGTCTAAGGATAATGTATAAAATTAAACTTCTAATGAAGACTGGAATATCCTTTATCAAGAATTGCAATTGTCTGAAAAAAGTGTGATATATTTTTTAAGAATTGTTTTTTTCGTTTTTTTTTTTTACAATAAACTACCACGTTTTGTCGTTAGTCTACTGTGACATGATTCTCAGTAGAATTAACATATAGTGCTAGTGGTTTCATGATTTCTAGCCTTTACTTAATACATAAAATTTTCTAATTTTATTTCTAATTTTTGATATTTTATTTCTAATATTTAATATATACTGACATCAAAAGAAATTATATTACCTATAGGACGAGATTTAAAGAAGTTAATTTGAATAGAGATATATTTTCCTTAAGTATTCTTAGGTGTAGATATATATCGTCAACATATTTTTTGTAAATACGACACAAAATATGTTGTTGTAAATAAAACTTCTTAAAAATAATTTTTATATATAATTTAATTTTTTTTTAATATTAAACTTTTAATAAATTATTGTAAATATTTAATTCTCTTAAATGCTAATTTGATTACATTGCGAGTAAATATTAAATAATAAAAAATTAGTTAAAGTAATCCAAAAAAGAATTTATGGATTGTAAAACTATCACACAAAAACACACATTCATACAAAAAAAATGCATTAAATTACTAACACACTGGAAACTCTTAGATATTACGAAAAATGAAAAAACTCTAACTTAATTGCATAGATACAAATAATTTCGTATATAGTTTTATACTATGGCCTGCGCCACGGTCTCGACAACGGTGTAACCCTCAATTGCAGTGTCTAAAATTTGTGCGGGTGGTAGAACAAAACCAAAATGACCACGGTCACGCAATTCAACAGTGTATACATATTTAATACCTAAGGCGGCACGGCTCCAGTCATCGGAACCACCACCGGCAATACCCAAAATTTCATGTGTAACAGAGGCACGATATATAGCGCCAGTTTTCTCTTCAATCCGTTGCACTGCCGTGTTTGCGACACTTTGCAACTCTGCTGAATCCTTAACTTTGACAGCTTTATAAGCCCATGGATAGACTAATACTTGTCCATAACTGTGGAAAGTTAAATATGCTTCCATATTGTATTTACGTTTGCTTAGAAATTTCACAACAGCGTCTGTTTCCAATTCTGAGCCAGGTTTAGAGCCGCGATATGTATCACTGCAAGGGTTTGTCGATGAACCAAAACCATTCCAACCAATATCAAAGTTACGATTTAAATCAACACCAAGACAATTGGAACGTTTTGATGGTGCACGATTTTTACGCCATAGACGATTCACTGTACGACTGTAGACATAACCATCGGGATTCATCACTGGCATTATATACCAGGTTTTCTCGCGTATAGCTGCTGGCTGACTTTCCCAATTCGACATCAGTTGGTATAGTATAAAAGTGACAGTAGCGGGACTAATCCATTCGCGTGCGTGTATTCCACCGTCGATCCAGATTTTTTTATATTCACGCGGATTTTCTGATATTCTGAAATTTAGAAATAATCACACAAAATATTTAGCATAATTCTTGGCGGTTTTATTAATTTTCTTTGTTAGTTTTTTTTTGTTAGTTAATTATTTAATTTAATTAACTTCTCAAGTTTTGCATGCAAATTTTATTTCAAAATTTTTTTTTTTTATATTTATGATGTGCGGTTAATTTTATTTACAATTTCCAGTTTTATGATGGTTGTTGTTGTTGTCCTTCAATTCTATTGAAATTCATGTGTTAATTTATTACAAATTAATAAAAAACTAAACATCAAAATAAAAACCTTAACACCTGTTAAAGTTAAATTTACAACGTAAATTCATAAAATAATTATATAAATTAATTGACTAATCAGTAGTATTTACAATTTAATTGTAGTAATTATTTGATGTATTTTATGTATAGAATTAAAGTGATTCTTTTCTATAAATGATTAAAGATATATTAATAATAACTACAATATTTTTAACTAAAAAATTTACATAAAGAATGTCAATAGTTTAACTAAACAATGTATTACTAAATATACATGAAGAAAAAAGCATTAGATGTTTTACTTCAGAGATGGACTGCAGATAAAAAATGAGTAACAGATGATAAATTCTATTAAAAAAATGCTTCCAAGAAAATAATATATAAAATATATAAATATATATATAAAAATATATATATAAAATTTAAACGATAAAACTTATAAACATTTCGAGATAAATGAAATTTTTTTTTAATGAAATAATATTTGATTCATCATAAATTTGGGCTAGTTTTGTTACTAACCTGACACAGATGTCACAATTTTAAATTAGAGATATAACAAAATTCATAGACTTAACAGCTTGGTTTTCCTTTACTTGAATGGAAGATTTGTGATTTCTGAAAGAAACCTCTCTTTGCGGTGATCTACAGGTTTAGCGAATGTACAGTGTATCATTCGTGGTTGGAAACGGGTCATTATGTGAACTTTGGTGCACAAGGCTTCTACTCCAACCTAACCTAATGACCCTAATGACTAATTTATATATAAAAAAAATTGGGTAACAAAGCAAGAATTTATTTAACTAAAAAATTGTACATAGATCTTCCTTGAGTTTCCCTGAAGATGACAAAATATTGAAGATACTCGAAATATCGGAAAAATATTTTAATAATATATAAATTGTTTTTAAATAACAATTATAAATTATAGTTTTTTTATTGCTATTTAAATTGACCAATTAGCCTGCTAATAAATTACTATATATAGGTTTAGCAAATTGAATATAACGTTTATGAGATTTTGGTTTGTCTTCTACTAAAGATATTTTTCGTTTAGGCCATTATGTATCTCATTTAATATTGTAAATGGGCAAACCACAACCAGCCGGCGAGTTTTCATGTTCCAGGTGTTAATCGTAACAAGGCACAAAACGGATCTCAACATGAAAAAGCTAGTTAAAAAGCTAGTAAGCTCACGATAACATTTAATATAATTTCATACGACTTTTCCCATTTCATACAACTTTTATTGTATTTGTTTTGATAAAAAATTCAATTCCCAGATTTATGTCACTTAGAAAACCCTCTATATATTAATACTATAACCAAAAAACCCTGATTTTTTTTTATGATCGCAGAAACAATGCAATAAAGGTTATTTTTAAGTGAAACACTTTAATGTCTAATAACATTTTAGTTTAGTAGTTTAATCAATCTATTTTATAAAAATAATAAGTTAACTTGTTTAAACTAAAATATTATAGATGCTTTAAGTTCCATTGAATTTAAAATATGTAAGATTAATTAGATATAGTAGAGTTACTTATACTTAATTTGTTTATGGTAGCAGAAGACCTAGTGCGCCAGCGAGACCGTGGAGAAGAACGCTCGAAAATGAGCTAGCTTGAAGCACGACATATATGGAACGACATCTAAAGAGAATCACCAAATAGAGTCAAATTTAGAATAATTATTGAGGCTCTATGCCCCACTGGGGGAAGTGCACTATAATAGTAGTAAGTCTTAAATGTGATAACTCTTCTATTATCATCAGTTTCGTTGAGTTAATTTACTGTAAATTGTTTAAAGTCTTCTTGTTTACTCTGTCTTCAGTGGTATTTTGTAGAATAACTTTTAATTTTCTTCAATATAACTTATAAATTAATTACTTTATGTAGGTTTTAGTTCTTAATGACTCAAGGTGCTTTAGGTAATATATAATCTCTCTAATGATATATGAACGATTTTATCAGAATTTTATTGTTAATAATTAGGGATTCGCATATATAGATTGAATTTTTTTTCAAGTTTTGCTTTTTTTTTTATCAATTTTTATGTTTTTTGTCGTGATTCATTGGAATTCATTTAGGTGATCTAAATCATGATTGGAATTAAAAACCAGCTTTCTTTCAACATGCATTCAAAAAATGAAAAGAGTACATAGTACAAATGTGTGAATTAAAATGTTTCGAAATAAACTCAATAGTATTATTTTATGTATATATATATACATTTTCAAAAAACGTGATATTATTTACAGAACGAAAACAATATAGAAAAAATAATCACAAAAAAAAACAAATTAATTTTATTGCACAAAAACTAGAAATTAAAAGTTGTTGTTTTCGTTAAGAAATCTTGATTGGATATTTTTTTTGATAATACACACACTGTATACTTTTTAATTTTATTAATTATATATAAATTATATATAAAATTTCAGTTTTAACAATTATTTAGTAAATCCATTATCGTTATTAGCATTTGGAAAAAAAAAATATTTAAGTAAATTACGTTTCTTATTATTTAAATGTATCAATTTTTTTTTGCATAGACAATTTTAAAAATTTTGTATATTTTTACGCAAAAAGTATGACGGAAAAAAATGTTAATGAAATGAAAAACAAGTCTCACTATATTAATGTATGTATTTAATGCATATATACATGATAAAATAATATTCAGACTATGATGCTGTTGATATAATATTCAAAGACTATCTTCACACAAAGACTATCATAATACAAACATATGGAGATATTATATGGTTTGTCATTTAAAGGAAGAAATCACGAAAACTACCGAAGAAAAAAGTGAACAAATACCCAAAACCTATGGACCATAACACAATTCATTGGTTTGAATTACTTCATCAACCAATGTATATGGTAAATGCAACATACCGTGATTTTTATCACCTAGAGATATATGGAATAATTATTTCGTTTGTCATTTAAAAAAAGAAATCACAAAAAATTGTTTAAGAAAAAATTGAACTACCACTCAAAACCAATGCAACATAGTCATTGGTTTGAATTATTTCCTCATCCTCATTGGCAGTAAATGTAGCATTTACTTAAGATAAAAAAAATTGTTCTATAAGAAATGCATGCAATTGTTAGATATGTGTTCTGAAATAATGATCCAGAGATTATAAAAAGATCTCTGAAAAAAAACGCCTGAGAACCATATAGGTTCACCATAGAGAAATAGAAGTATTAAGATATTTTTATTGTTGTCGATATATATTGAAATATATATATTCAATATATATATATTACATATATTGAAAGGTAAAGTCAATTCTTACAAAAAGCATTGTTCTTTCGTAATTAGTAATTGTTTTTTTTTTTGAATTATTCAAGTTTATACAGTATATAGTATATATTACAGTATATTACAGTATAATAATAGCCATATTAGCTATAGTCATAATAATAATCATATCATAGCCAGAACATCATTCCATAATGGTGGAATAACAATAGCATTATGTCTAGCAGAATTCAAATTATAATGAATATCTCAATATTTTATATTAAGGTTTTTGTTATTTAAAATTACTTTCGTATGTAATTCCTTTTCACATTCTATATTTTGGTTAATACTTGAAAGAGTTTACTCATTTAAAACTCTTTTCAAATCAAATCAACTACGACTGAATTCATATACTATAACGCTGAAAGGAAGCCCCATTTATATATTGCATATAGGATGCTGTAAGACTCTTTTCATATTATAAACCAAATCATCTATGACTTCATTCGTACAACGTTCAAAGTAAGGACCCTATATATATGCTCAAAATAATAATTTGGTTGATTTAACAAGATTTTAACTAAATCTCAGGTCAAAATATTCTTACTGGACGCATCATGTTGGTTCAACTATACCAGATATTGGTTTCCATATCTTTTTTACCACATGAGATAAAATTTCTCTAGCAAAATTATCATGTCAATTTAATTAGTATGTTGTTATATATAGTAAATAAAATATATATTGTATATATATTAATTTTAAAAATTATAATTCCATGCAATATTTTAATTTACAAACGTAATTATTATAATACTTATAATTAAAATTTATATTGTCAATAATCTCAATATTTACAGCAAATTTATTTACCAAAAACTTATACTATATATCAATAAATACACATTTCACCGGTAATTATATCAGATTACTATTATTTTTTATTTATTTAACACCATTACTTTTTTAATATTATTTTGAACTAGTGAAAATGTTATTAGAAAAGTATGAATGTGTTTTGAAGTAAGTACAGTGTAAGTAAATATTTTAGTATGAATTTCGTTTGCATGCTGTTAATCATCATCTATTGTATTGTATATTTCTTTTTTGAGTACAGCTCACTTGACTGTGATGATATATGACAATTAGTTAATTTAAAAATTGTGCTAATGTTTTTTATTTACATTATCTAATAGTCAATAGCTAAAATAAAAACTAAAAAAAGCTTCATTCTATTCTGTATACAACTAATAATATGTACAATTACGTTAACAAATGAATAGTGTTTTGTCAAAAAGTGAATTGGTTAATAAATTAATTTAGAAAAAAAAACCTTTACACTCACCTCAAAACTTTCAGGTCGCGACCCTCGGTCGTTTTACCAATAGTGTATAGACGACAAATATTTGGAAATTTTCCGCGAATTTCACGCATGAAGGCATATATAACGTCCAAGTCCTGATAGTCTTTCCAGTTCATGCCACTACGGGCAGCTTTTTCTATAAATAAATAAATCATTTGTATAATATATATTTGAAGTTGTATCTTTATGTATATGTATATGCATATATTTCTTTTTAATTTACTATAACTATTAATATGTTAAATTTCTGCTAGAGTATAAAGCTTATTTTATATAGAATCAAAAATTTACACAAAGTCATATATATTTTTATATAACATACTTATGCGCCGTCCAGCAATGCCTTGTGTAGCTTCTGCTCCTTCCAATTGTTCCATATCGATTAGATCTTGTATATTGCCATTAAGAATTTCGCTATCAAGTTGATTGTCAATGAGAAAACTACGTGCCGCTTTAAGATGTTCTTTGCCAATTGAAATATCCAAAAATTTGGAATTTTCTTTCCATATAACCCCACCTATAAATGGAATAAATATTTTATAATTTATGTTAAACAAATTTTATTAATTTAAAAAATCTTGAATATAAATTTTTAACATACCGAACTTATTCTCCAAGGTTTCTGCTACTGGCATTTCATTTCGCATATCATTCGATATGTTATAAATTCGCCACAATTGTGTCTCATCAAATCGCACAGGTATTTCGTTTACATCCATTAGATAATCATTGCTTAAATTTTCCACTTGTGTGGAATTTTCAAGCATTTCTTTTTCATATAACATCCTGTTTCCGGTTTGTATATTTTTGTCAGCTATTGGAGGTAAACTCATAACATCAAATGCATTTGCTGCTACCGTAAAGCAAATCAGTGCTACGCCAAGCATCACAAATATCCTTATTCGTATCATTTTATTAAATCAAATTTATTTCGTAAGTTATTTTTTGGATTGTTGATTAAAGTCTGTAAAAAATAAATAAAATGAAAGTTAAAAATAAGAACGTATATATTTAATTAAAACAATTACATACAAAATATCATAAATAAATTAAAAAAAATTAATATAAAGCAAAAAATTTTTAATTAAATAAGTAATTATAAGTTAAATTAAATAATTAAATATATTATTATATTGAAGCTATTTGAGTCAGTGCACTTGAGTACTTTTACTCTTTATTAACTCGAGATATCTTCAACACTCCTCTTTACGCCTTGACTAGATTATTGTTTATCACTTCATCAGATTAAGCAATTATTGACCTCAGATCTGCATACCTCCCCGAGGAGCTTATAAACATTCTGAGATTCGATACCACGATGTTGGTAAGTCTGTCAGTTTCCGCAAATAATTTCAGGGCTTCGTCCTTTATGTATTTTTTGATCGGATCAATCTTGAGGTCCCTGAGGATGTCATTCGTCCTAATGTACCATGGTACGTTGAAAAGTCCCATAAGTTCGATGAATTAAATATATATATATATATTTTTTTTTTTTTATATTTAATATATATTTAAAAGTTATTGATCAAAACGTTTATTATAATATTAATTGTAATAATTGGGTGATTGATCAATTGCCATAAAATTCCTTGAAATGAATTTAGAGTGAAGTGAAATTTTTCAACTTAATAAAAAATAATATGGAACAGTTCAAGTCATTTTAGTATAATTTTTATTTTCAACAAAAGCTTCCTACAATTCAGCAATTATCATATTATAATAAAATTTATATTAAGTTAATTCAGTTAATCTAATAAAAATAATGTAAGTTTATTAAGGTTAAATATATACCATGATAATTGCAGATATACTTCGTGCTTAATCATAGAATCTTACTTTGTTTAATAAATATTATTTATCATAAATAAAATTATCTTATATCATCACAAAATCATCATATAATCTTATTATATTTAATAAATATTATTTATTACTAAATAATTTAATAAAATTATCATAAAATCATATAATTTTATTATCGTCTAATAAATATTAATTATTACTGAATAATTTTATTAATAATTTTATTAATAACTGTATGACAATCATTTTGACTATTTTTGGGTAGTACAACTACTTAAATTTAAGATTAATAATAAGTAAAAATGTCTGTTATTATCTTGTTATTATCTATTATTATATATATATATTACCATTCTTCTCTTTAAGGGGTTATAGATTCTACAAAAGATTAGCTATTATGTATATTATATATATATCTAGCTATTAGTCACAGTTTGATATTCTCTAGTAATATCGTAAAAATATCCAATAAAAGCTGTTATACTCCAGCTCTTTCCAGCGTTTCTTACTTCAGTTTCAGATTGTCTCTTTCAAGTTCTGTGGGCGTTTCGGTTTCTTTCCTCGGTCTTAAGGGTGGAAATCTAAAACTTTTCTTGCGATATCATCAACGAGTTTTCTTGAAGTATGTCAAAGCCATCAGTATTTGCGCGTCTTTATTTCGTCAGCTATAAACCAGATTCGTTTTAAACCAGAGCTCACTATTGGTTATGGTGGCAGGCCAGAATATATGAATCAATTCTATTACTACACAATTAATATTAACTAAGATTTTATAATTGCTGAAATCATTGATGTCGTAGATTTGTAAAAATTATCATGTATTGATTCTTAGAAATTAATATATTTACTATCTAGCACGAATAATACGTTCACTATATGTATTAGCAAAAAATCAAACTTGAACAATGATCTATATTTTTCTATTTCTGGTCATCATTGATAAATATGAC
The DNA here is from genome assembly GCF_002237135.1 of Teleopsis dalmanni. Classification (NCBI taxonomy): domain Eukaryota; kingdom Metazoa; phylum Arthropoda; class Insecta; order Diptera; family Diopsidae; genus Teleopsis; species Teleopsis dalmanni. The sequence goes on from NC_051846.1 coordinate 171,819,792, forward strand.
AGCTCTTCAAAAAGCTCTTCATAACTTATTTAATGCACGTTATATATTCACTAATATATTGACAATAAATGTGATATTTATCTGATTTATTTAATTTAATTTATTGGCTTACATAAGCGGTAAAAAAAATTCCATTATAATAATAAAAGCATATCAAAATTATCATTAAATTTGGGTTTTACATACCATTAATAATAATTTGATAAACATTAATATATAACATATTTTATAATTTAAATATTTAAATTCGAAACATTCGTTATCTCTTCGGATGTATAGATGAATCATTATTGCAAATCCCAAACATCAACATGTCTCTTAAGTATACAATACTTATTCTAAAATAATTTAAATTTCTTAGGAAATGCTTATATTATATCAATAAAAAGTGTTTATATTGCTATGTGTATTATATTGTTTTCTATAATACTATAGCTTATCAGTGTTACATGTTTAGTATTTAAATAAAATAATATTAGACTGAAAAAATATTTTTTAATAAAATTTAAAATTATCATTATAATGTATAAATTGAATTTTATTTAATTTATTGAAATTTCCAATAATAAATATCATTTGTTTATGACCACATAGGATTTTCCAAAAATCTTTAATTATACATACTGTTTTCTAAGAAATTCATTGCAATTATTTTTGAGGTTTCGTAAATATTTACTAAATTTATTTCTTGAATATATTAATTTATAATATATATTATTATACATAACATATATATAAGTGTATATTTTTCCCCAAAGTTCATGATGAATTTTTTCAGTCAATGCAAATAATTTATATGCAATCTTTTAACCAAATAAATTGATAAGTAAATATTTACGGTTTAACTAATTTTATGTAGTATTAAAAATGTTTTTTTTGTCGTATTATTTAAATACGAAATTTTTTTATTTTTTATTTAATTTTTATAAATTAGAATTACTTTTAATCTAAGCTTGTTCAACATTTATTAGTAGTTAGTTCATCCAGGTTATGGACATGTATTCTACGAGTAACTTTACTCATAACCTGTCCAATCCAAAGTGGCGATTTTGGACACATTGAAAGGTATTTCTTATAAAATTTTTTGTCATAAATAAAAAGTTCAAAAAAAAGACGAAAACCGAAAGATTTTGTTTAATGAAGAAAAAAAAATCATTTTCCACCGTCTACAACATTTGATTTTGTTTATAATCATTTATTTATATATTGCATATGCACGAGTATTTTTTGCTACAATTTCAACTTTATTGCTAAAATTTGTGAATTAATTTTCAACTTTTAATTTTTATAACCAAAATAAATGTTATTAGATTTTTTATTTCAAATAAGACTGCAGCTGTATCTCAATATCTTTAAGTAAAGCTAAAATTAGTCTATGTTGGTTATTAAAATAGAAAATTAAAGTCAGCGTGTAAACATCTGCACAAATTGTTACATTTACTCAGACTAATAAAAGGTAATCTTAATAATTTTGTAATATCACAGTTAAGTGTGTAAAATATGCAATATCCAAACAGCAGCAATTCGTCCTGAAATCGAGAAAAATTGTTTGGGTACTTAGACCAAACTCTTAATTAAGTGTGAGGAACATAGTTCTATTGAAAAAAATTATGCTTAAACTGATCTATATGTAGACTATACAAATTTGTGGCACTGCAGATACCTTCCTACAAAGGTATACCATAGTAGAAAGTAGGATAAAAATCTGCGAAGGTGTCAATCAAAAATATCAACAAATGTATCAAAATTTGAAGATATGCAACAAATTATTTCATGCATCAGGACATGAAAATTAATTTTGTAGAAGAAGAATTAAGAAAGTCCAGTAAAATATATATAGAAAAGCTAGGCTGGAACCTTCTACAAACAACAATCCAATCGAAATGTAAGTATGTTGGGGAAGTTTCAGGTTTTGAACATTCAACACAAATTTTAATTTCATAAAAACTAAGTGACGAGTAAAAGTATCTTTTAGCACTATAATAGCTGTTGTTTTGCAAGATCATATTCATAGAGTTCCACGTAACATAGTACTTTAATTTAATTTTCGACGTAAAAACAAGAAAAAACGTATGTGGAAAACAAAATATATATTTTTTAAAGGAAATGTTCCTAAGCTATATAAGAACTAATATACGTTGAAATAAAGAAAAAAATGTTTGGGATTATATAAATCATATTTTCCAAAAACAAAATAAATGGAAATTTTGAAAAAAATCTACTTCAAGTAGCTACAACCATCAATCTCAACTAGTCGAGAAATTTTTTTTTTAAAAATATCGATGTTCTCAAAAATTTTTTATGGTATTGTTCTTTGTTTTAATATATAAATATTATAAATTGAATTTTAACTCATACTATATTTTTCGTTTCTTAAATCAATGAATCAACACTTATATTTATTGCAATTTGGTGAGGAGCATATATATACACATTGTATCTGAAGAGTATTATTTAACAATGATTATTATAAAATCAATACTTTTATTCAAATAATCAATAATTTATATCATTCGCATTCGCTTCTGATAAAATTTTCATATTGTCCCTTTTTGTTATCATATTTTTATAATAATATTAATTTAAACTGTTTTCAACTTTCTGAATTTTAATAATTAATAAAAAATAAATAATAATAATAAATAAATAAATAAAAAATGAGTGCAATATAGAACTATAGAACAGAACTAAAAATGTGACGATTTGTTGTATATATTATATTTTCTTAATATTTATTTATGTTTATTAATTGTAGAGTTCTTATCATGATAATGACTCTTAAGGAGGGAATATAAAATATATTATAAAAAAATAAACAAATGCCGAAAATAAAAAAAATATATAAAAACATTATAAATATAAACACATTATAAATAAAAAATATTAAATTAATATTTTAAACGAATGTTAATACATAATAAGTACTTCTGAACATAATTTGACGAACATTTTTTTATTATTAATTTCGTATTTATAATAACATGTGTTCTTATAAAATTACAAAAAAATAAATATTTAACATAATTTATTTTTAAAATTATGTGCCGATTTGTTTGTTAATGAATCGTAAAACAATTTGATAACATTTTTATATTAAAGTTTTTTTTTAAATTAAGTTTTTATTAATGCAAATTTGTATTTCCATTCATAGTAACTTAACAAGTAGTTTTTTTGCATATTTTAGTTTATTTTAATTTTTTTAAAATTTGTTAAATTTTAATTTCTATAAATAGTAATTTATCAAGTAGTTTCTTTTTTGTATATTACAGTTTATTTTAATTTTAAAAAAATTTTATTAAAAAATATTTTTTCAACTTTTTATCAGTCAAATTTGAAATCGTGTTAAAAATTGTTTCATGTTAACTTTTTTTTTTTATTAAAGTAGAAAAATTTTGTTTGATAATTTTAATCAGAATTTTAGTGAATAAAACTAAAATATTTACAAACCTTTAATTATTTCGTATTTCCGTTGCGGTTTGTTTTATATCCCAGCTTTGAGATAGATAAGTTTTTGCAAATTACTGCAACGACGCTGTCTGTTTATATCTTTAACTTAAACTGAAATTTTGCATTTGAGATTTACGGCAATAACTGAATTATGTTGACCGCTAATGGCAAGGGTGAGAGTTGTAGTTTGAGGTAGAAAGGTATAAAAATATATATATATATATATGTACTTTTTAACACAAAACAGCAAAAATGAAACTTGTTTAGGATTTTCTTTTTATTTTAGCCTTCTTTCACCGAAACGGTTTTTATTAAAACCAAAACTTGTTCCTTTGTTAAATTTTTGGTGTGTTGTGGGTTGTTATCTGGACGCGGCTTTTCCTTTTGTAAACCTTACTCAAATTGCACTTAACCGGACCGGTTTACTTCTTATTATAGTTAAGATTTGAATTAAAAAAATAATTTTAATTACTGTTTTTTTAGTTTAAGCAAAAATTCGTACTGAACTCAAAACGAACGAAAAATTTTTTTATAAAATTTATACTAAAAATAAGTTTTTAACAGCGCATGTGCGTGCGCTCTAAACCAGCCAAAACTGTACTCGAGCCTATGATATTGCTTAGTACGCCGCGGACACTTTAAAGCAGACTAAACGTCGGAAATGAGTTGTCGTCAATTTTTATATTAAAAGCAAGCCGTCGTCGGCGTTTACGTCGTGCGTCACTGCTAAAGTCACAGTTGTTGCTAGTACCGCTGTCTACTGTAACCGTCGCTACTACAGTTGCCGGTGTGAACACACATGAGGTTAGTATATGCTGTGGTGTTGATATTTGAGATACAGATACAGTAACTAAAACTGTGCGATTGTTTACTCAATGTGGCTCTTTTTGTTTTGGTTTGTTTGCTTGTTTGCTGTTACTTCGAGAAACGCACTAAAACCTTTGCGAATGAAACTGACACCGACCCTCCTGTATCAACAACTAACAGATAGCGTAACAGTTTCACGCCTGCAAGTTTGTTCGCTCTCCGATTCAGATTCAGTTTCAGATTTGAGGTTGAGTAGTTAATTTACTGGCAAATTTGAAGTTTTTCTGCAGTTTATTGCATTCGTAATTTATTGCAGTATATCTCTGAGTCGTTATTTTGCATATATCACATTATAGCTGCATTTATGATTGTTCGACGCTTTTTACTTTTATTTGAAGCTGCACTCAAGTTGAGTTTTTTTAGGTTTTTTGTTTATTAAAATTTTAAAGCTCATGAAAATTTTGCAATGACACATATTCCGTTTCATTTTTATTAAAGTTAATTTTTATATAAATAACATTTTCCATCTATATTTAAAATTTTATTGTCTTTATGCAAATTTAGTTGCAATTTATAAATAAAAATATATATTAAAATACTAAGAAGCAAAGTGGGAATTTTTAGACTTTAACAATTTATTGACAACTAAAAATAGTTTTTTTAGGTACTTTAAGAAACACAACTACATTTGTTATTGCTGCATTAATTTATTTACATATAATATTGAATATAAAATTTTCACCATAATTAATTCATTAATTCATTTTCATATAATGTGGAATATAAAATTTTCACTGCCTTCATTACAGCACCACAGATCTTAAAAAATTCATTCACAACAGTACGAAGGGTACAATAACATTAAATAAAAATAGTTGATTAAAAATAAGTATAAAAAAATATATGATGAAAAAAAATTAAAATAAAAAAAGTTATGTATAATAAAATAAATTAAATATAATAAAAGAAAGTCATTAACCTATGTTAACATAGACTTCAGTAAGTTTTTCAAGTTGTTGTTAATGCGATGACTGGGATGTCAAAGACTGCATGAACCGTATATAGTCCCTTGAAGTTCGTTGGGAATGATCCATTAAAAATTAAATGCTTTTTCGGTAATTTGATTTATATATTTATAAATATAAATATTTATATAATTTGTCATCCTGCAGCCCTAACCTAAATCAAGAACTTAGAGAACTTTCGATACTCGATATTGTTGGCAATACTCGTAACAGCTCTATGGTCAACCAAAAATTTAGTTAATTAAAAATAAATAAAAAAATTTTTGTTGTAATTCTATATTAAATATAAAAATTTTTATTAAGTAAGATAAACATTGACGTTAAAATCAAATTTAATGGAGTCAGATTGTTAGGAAATCTTAACACGTATCAGTGAGAGGTTGTTATTATTTTCTTAATATCATAAGGATTTATGTTTAGTGGTAAAATCCTATGAACTTATTGACTGATATATCAAAGATCACATAAACTATATACACATGGATATTTTTGTTAAACTCTAATATTATATGTAGAATATAGGTAATTTTTGAATAAATGTCAATATCTTTTCGAATTTTTAACCGGAAAGTGCATCTAAACAAGAAATTTTGTTTTAACTTGTTCGGATTTGACTAAAGTCATGGTACATTTAAGAGCAAAAATGCCCTTAAGCTGGAAGCATTAATCCTTAAATTACTTTATATCAACTTGGGAGTGGCAACACTGAAAGATTTTATAGGGACTGACATTGCTAAAGTTATTTTTGATGATTGATTTCTGAAATTTGTCCGTAATTTGTTGATAGAAAAGACAGAAAATATAGATAGATTGATATATTGATTGATAGATTGATAAATATATAGATAGATTGATTGATAGATAGATAGTAAATATATATGATAATGGAAATTTTGTTGAAAATCTACTCCACGTAGACGACTAATAACTTTGTATTATGTTTATATACTCTTTATTAGTTAAAAAGATACGGACAACGAGAGAGAGAGTGATAAGTAACTAAATTTTGTCATACTACATCCTTTATTTATTAAGACTATTTTTCCAGAATACTTTATACATTTATACTTTCATACTGTTGTATCTGAGTCAGAGACTTCAAATATTCTAGGATTTATATCTAAGCACATTTTTGTTGCTTTAAATATATTTGTCTTAAGCCTGTGTTTATTTCGTCTTTTATTTCGTAATTTAATAATGCAAGTTCCGGACAATCAGAGACTAAACTACAAAAAAGGCACAGAGGGTCTTGCACAAATTTACTGGTCTCTTCTTTTAATATCGCATTATTATTAGTGAAATATTATTATTAATACACATTATTATATATGGAACATTAATTGTTTTTAATTTCTGTAATTAGAATGGATTATGATATTTTTCAATAAGTAATCAACATAATTTAAATTATTAATGAAACTTATATGTTTTTGTTCTCAGAAAAACCATTTTTTCCATTTTATTTTTAAATTTTTTTTATGAAATAGCAATTAATAATTATAATTAAATTTAAAATCACATGAGTAATAAAAAAAGGAAAATTCTCAAATAATTCTTTTTTTACAAATTAAAAAATAGATTTTATTACTAATTTTTATTAGTTTGTTTATTTATTATGATATAAGATGGAAAAAACACTTTGTTACACTCAAGCTCACTTGCTAAATAGTTTATTTATTTAATTTAATCAAAAAAAAAAAATTAAAATAGGTAAACCCAATAAGACTAAGACAAAATCAAAATTGACGTCATTAGTTATGGGTGTATGCAAATAATTTTTTATTATTACAAGCCAGTTTGTTTATACCTACTTACTTCATTATTAAATTACTTAATTTTAACTTTAAAGCAGTACAGGTTTTGCCATTTATATTCTAATTATAATTTTTATGTTCTGACCCACTTTTTATACATATGTATACATATACCTGACATCGTATAAAAGTCAAGCCAATTGACTTGATCTAGTTAAGTCCGTTCTACATAAAATGTATTAAAACTTTTCGTAATAATTTTATTTCAATTTAATTGTATACCTTAATTACGTGATTAGTTAGTTTTTTATTTAGCATAAAACGTCTTTATTTGCAATTCATATTTGTGTTATGGCAAACGTTAAAGATTTTCAAATAAATTTTTATATAAATAAATTGTTAAATAAAATAATTTACACAACTGTTCGGAAAGTTTCATTGTTTAATTTATTTAAAACAATAGGGATGTTGATATATATACGATATTTTTATACTAATAAATACATATAATAATAATAACAAAATTTTAATAAATCCATTTGTATCACTGCCATGGGGTATTATTTTCAAATCTCAAATATATTTTTTATTCAGTTGTATTTATTTAAATATATATTTATTTATTTATTTATTTCATTTTATTTGATTTAAGTTATGTTTCGTATATAAAAGGTTTTGTATTTTAAATAAATTTTTAACTATTTATCTCAAAATCATGAGATATTTATTTTTAGCTACAAATTAATTTTAATTTTTATTTATTTTTTTCTTAAATTTGCTTTAAAGAAAAACTTTCTTATATTATTTATTCAAAATGAATGATTATGATAAATTTTTTTGTTTTGTATAAGATATGTTTTTAATCATTCATAAAATGCTAAATATCACAAGTGCACTTTCTACCACTTGAAATGGCTTAATCATGAATAAAAATTATATGGTATATGTTTTTACTTTCTTTTGCAGAAATTAATTATTAAACATATATGAACTCAATGACTTCGCATAAACCTTACAGTAATTCTACTTCATTTGTGATTAAGCACAATTATTTACTTAATTATATGCGATTGATATTGACTTCATTAAAAAATCATTATTGCATATTGAATTTTTCTATATATATAAAGGAAACTTGATTATATTTTTATGTATTACATACAATTTATAATACGAGGGCGGTTTGATAAGTCATTGACTTCCGTGCAGTTTTCCCGTGCAGTTACTCCAAATGCAACAGTGCTTCCGTCAGCTGTAATCTACCAGTGGTCAACTTTCTAATTTTGAGCAAGTTACGTCGTTCAGTTGGTGTTGGATAGCCTTTTAAAGTAGACGACCTCGTGAATTTTTACGAAAATGGAAAAAAGTGAATTTCGTGTGCTGATTAAGCATTAGTGGCCAAAATCCACGAATTGAAATACGAACTGCCACCCCAACCAACATATTCTTCAGATTTAGCCCCCTGCGACTATTTTCTGTTTCCAAACCTAAAGAAATGGCTGGGCGGTAAGAGATTTGAGTCAAATGAAGATGTCATTACCGAAACAAACACGTATTTTGAGAGCTTTGAAAAAACTATTATTTGGAGGGAATAAGAAAATTAGAAAAGCACTGGATTATGTAAAAAAATAAAATATTTATTTGCCGAAAAAAATTTTTTTTATTCAAAAAGTCACTGACTTATCAAACCGCCCTCGTAGATACAGTATCAATATAAATAATTAATTAATATAAATAACCTTAACTGAACACAGATATTTTATTTTTATGCATTTTTATAATAAATTTCATATGTATTTATAATTGACAATTAATCTTCTGAACTCTATCCTGGGAATATAATTTTTATAATAGCCTCCTAAAATGTAATGAGAAACGTTACTGCGTCAAGTAGTAACGTAATATACAAATATTGTTTAGTACAGAGTTGTATGAGATTAGTTATTAATCCTTATTATGATTCAGTAAAAATAAACTTAATAAAATTAAGTTATTAAAAGAAACTGGTAATAAAAAAAAATGATTTGGATCTTTTTCGCTCTGGAAGTATACAAAACACAAACGGAAGGGGCATTGTCAACGCGTTATATTTGTCAGGTCTTCATTCGTGTTTTACCTTTTTACCTGTGACTCCCCATTTTCAATAAATGTTTGATTCTTATATTTAGTATCATACTATATCATATAAATAACTCGCACTGTCAACGACATTTTTAATTAATTACGTTTCAGGTTTGGTTTGTACATTCATATATTCTATAGTGACCCAGAACGTGAACTAGATCATTTGCTAGTTCATTGCTATTATCATTATTATGATGTTCCAGGTTCGTTGAGCAGATTATTGTTTGCTCAAATGCAAATATAATATAGTAGATTACTAGTAATTTTCTAATTTACCTTTTTTGTATAATATAATATAATATAATATATAATAATAATAATAATATAATAATAATAATAATATATAATAATAACACCAAAATAAAGGCTTCAAATTTAAGAACGAAGTTTTGCATAGTGTATATAATCCGTATAATATATTTTTAACCATATAACTAAATAAGTAACCATATAAAATATCTAGTAGTCTTGTTATTCTGATTAAATTTTATAAATTTCTAAGTCTATTAGGAACCAAATATTCTTCTTAGATATTCTTAGTGAATATAACTGTACGAAAGAGGTGGGTTATTGCTTAAGTTAGTTGGATGGCTCTGAAGTGGTAATATTATGAAAATGTTTTCTTAAAAAGACTTGATAATTTAAGTAATTTAAAATTTAAGTGATAAAAAATGTAAATGAAAATTGGAATAAAAATGAACACCTTATTAAACGTTGAGAAGTTGAAAGAATTCAGGTAGGAACAAACCGAGCTAATACAAAGTCGGAATATACAGACGAACTCGTACATTATCAAAATAATGACTACATTAGCGGCAGTAGTAAAAAAATTACAGAAAATACTTTTATAATAAAAATGAAGTAAAAATTTTTTTTTGTGCAGAGTTAAGGTTGAAGTAAGGTACACATAGCAGCTCGTCTTACCACTTAGGCACACTTAGGAGCGGGAATTGAGGCCGTTTATATATACATATATCTATATATGTGCATACACACATACAAAGTCGCTTTAATGAAATAAGTAATATTTTTAATGCCTATACTAGTGATATCGAACAGACATTTCAGAAATGGAGAAACAAGCAATATCTTTAATTCCTATACTAGTGATATTGGACAGACATTTTAGAAAAGGAGAGGCTAAGAAGATATGTGGTTTCGGGCTATACCATATATGAATACGGGTAACACCGGAGCAAACTTCTAAAATATTTTCAATGTTGAAGTTAATATTATAAATAAGTTTTTAAGTGTGTAGCAACCATCGTTATATTAATACTACATTAGAAGATTATAAATCAAGAGACGTAATTACTGAGCGTAGCACGGTTGTCATATATGTGATTTGATAAAATTTGTAGATTCTTCAGGTCTAATTTATTGTTCCAATTTTTTTTATGAGATGGGTAAAATTATATAAAAATGTTTAAGCTATTTAATTAGCAATGTAAAAACAACAGAATACCATATATACTATAGATATATGATGAAAAATATTATCATGTATTCTCAATGTATTCTGTGATTTATTTGAAATTATATGTATCTTTCAATATTGTTATATTATTTAGCATTTCTTTCTTACTTCATATAGTTTTTTTTTCATATTTATATTATTTGTTGTAAAATAAATTTATTTAAACTATAGATTAGCCTTCAGAAGACGAACTAAGAAATATATATTTATTTTTTGTCTATATTGTATTTGTTTTTCCACACAATATTATCAATACCTATATAATAGTAGTATTTAATTGAAAATATTATATTATTAAAACACTTTAATTAATTATAAATAATTATTATGAAAAAGCACACAATTAATCAAAAAGATACATACTAATTATAGTATATAAATTATTATGAAGAGAATATTTGAAAATAATTATTTAATATAAGCAAAAAAATTACAAGATGTATTATAGATAGACGAATTCTATATTTATAATTTTGTAATTTTTCCTTAATAATTTTGAATAATTATTATTTAAATAAGTTTATATAAACGTGCAATTGTTGCTCATATTTTAGTAAATTATAAATTTATTATTAGTCTTAAATAATATTGAATGAAAAATGAGTAAATAATTTTTTGATTAACAATAGGTATGCAATCCATGCTGCAGACACTTCTGCCTAACCGTCAATCTAATATGATGCTACAACAAAATAACCTAAAAATCATAATCTGCAATGCCAACTCCATAATTGGGAAAAAATCGGTATATAATATTGTATATAATATTGTGTATACCTGCATCTAAAAGTCAACATGACCGATCATTTTTGTTAAAGTTCTTCACTTTGGCAACTGCTTAAAATATTAAATCAATTAACAATACATTAAAATCGGTCATACTTTTCCTTTTCTTTATAAATCTATTTTGAGCTTTATTAACTGATATTGTCAAACACTTTTGTCAAGTGTTTGTTTCCATTCAAAAAAGCGACCCATAAGCGTCTTCTTAAGCTACTTTTCCCAATCATGTGCCGACTTATATTAGTTCTCTATTAAATCATAATGGCATTATAATTATTTTTTTAATTCCATTGTATATTTGTGTTAATTATATCACTCAATACTTATATTGTTAAGATTAAATTAATTATCTTGAATAAATAATTTATTTTTATGTTTACGATTCATTGACTATTCGGCTAAACTCAGATACTTAATGACTCAGCAAGCTACTGTCGCTTCTACCACAATTTTTATCCATTCCTAATGGTGTATTTATGCTTTTGTGTAAAATTTGATCATGAAATTTTGTTGCCGATTTAATTTGAATATTTAATCAAATAAATTTCGAAGTTTTCGATATTTTTGAAAGAGAAAGTTTTCTGCCTTTACTTTAGTAATTTTTTCTCTACTTGACTGTAGAAGCACTCCACTCTTTGGCTTGATATACTTATACTTTTTTATTATTAAATCCATAATCTCAAATTCGGAGTGGAGTTATTATGTGGTTACGACAATATTCTTATTTTTGTTTTTAAGTTTGTTTATATATTTTTTTTATATATAAGTTTAATAAAATTATTTATTCATAATTTCCCTTACATAATTTCTTTGAATATTTAATATTATTTGCCTTATGAATTTGTATTTTGGGAATTAGCAAAATTATTTAACACATTTATGTTAAATGCCAATAGTTAAGTTTACAAAACAGACTTTGTAAAGTGAAGTGAGTTTTTTATTTAAAATTATTTGACAGAAAAGATAAAAATTATTTTTTGAAATAATTTTTGCATAATAGTTATATATGTTATATCTAGCTAAAGTAAACGTCAATATGGCATTGAAAATGTAATATTTACACTATTGAATACTTGATATCTATGTTTCCAATAGAAGTACCGAGATAAAATTGTCTACTACTTTTAAAATATATATATATAAGATTTCAAAGATAAAAACCAAAGTATGTTTGTGATAAAAATTTTTATGTTAGAAGCATTTGAATTCTGATTGATGGGCATATAATTAGTACCTTCTATCTTCAAAAATTTTGTAGAATTTTTTTTTTCAACTTCATTTACAAAACCAAAGTTAGACTTGTTAGTTAGAGTTGCCTTATAGCCTTATGCTTAAACTTGTAGAAGTTTAAATATATGGGATGCTATATTGTAGTATACAATTCAGCAGCTCAGTAAAATAAAAAAATATGTTCATAGAAAAATATGTGTGAATAATCATAACTAAGAAATTATTGCTTAATGTGCCTTACTGGAAGAGAATTACTATTATAATTAACGATTAAAAGATGGTTTATATTTTGGAGATAAATATGATTTAGATAAACGATTCACGATTGACTTTTACTCTTTGATATATAATCAACACAAATATTAAGCCATCACTATTAAGCTATTATACTTTTTAACACTGATGTAGTAATAAAAATTGCTTAAATTGCAGTTACTCTAAGATTTTCGAAACTAATAAAGTGATTTGCATTCTATTTTAGCTGATATCCATTATATCCATTTTCATCCATTTGCACCTGATTTTCTTTTTTCTTCAGTAACAAAAATGAAAATAGCATTGATAGTATTCTTTTACTTTTTTCATTTAAAATATTCATTAAAATCAATAAGTGTGCATTCTTTTTGATAATATATTTTACACTATAAATACCAATTCAAATCTTAACTTGATTAGTGGTAACGTAATGCTTTGGAGACTGATACGCATTACGACCCGTTATCGGCATTCACAGGGGTCTCAGAAAAATATTTTACATCATAATTAAAGCATTTATTGTACTAAAAAAAAAATTAAAAACGATTATGCTTATTTATATATTTATAATTATAAATTATTTAATGTTTTTTTCTAACTCTTGGAAATGAGAAAGATCTCGCTGAACTGATCTCGTTGACATCCACGACTGTTCTAGCATCGGCACTAACTTTAAAAGTATCGATGTGGTTTAAAACCTAAAGATTAATGTAATCTGTAAGTTCTATATACTCGCTTTGAGGTATCATATAAGTATATTTTTAAGTTTTCGATTTGTGTTTATTAAAATTACACTTTTCTCAATTCTAGAAATGAATGCTACTAAAAATATGAATAGGTTAAAGTTATTCAACACACATTTTTGCTTTTAACCATATGACACAATATTAAGTATATAACTGAATCATGTTTAGTGAGTTTATATCTAAGTAAGAAACTATGAATGTGAAAACATAAATCTGAGTTTGATTTGTTTTACTCATGTTGTCATTTATGTTTTGATCAGTGGATTGAAACAAATTTAAATTATGATTCTATACTTATATAGATAAATGCTCTAAGGTTTTTACGTTACCACACATACTATCGTGTGTCAACAGATAGTGGATTATAATCTTCAGCTTATCTAGATAGACATCCCAAGGCTTTCTTACTTTTTTCAGTTTTTGAGATCCACAAGTTACTTAAGAGTTATACAATTGTCACATTCAACATACTGTAAGTTTATAACATGATTTAAAATAATAAAATCTATATTCATAACAAGAGTTTTTTCAAGCTATTTGTATTACATATATTTTTTCCTAAAAGTATGCTTTTATTCGCATAATTTACATTTTCACTTTTGCAAAAAAAAGAAAGTATTTTGCAACACTTCTCTTTTTCACTTTTTCAAATATAATATATGTGATAAAATTATATTCTAATTTTAATAAAATACAATAATTTAATTTTTTCAATTATTTATTAATTACTTGTTCAAAAAAATAAATTAAATAAATTAGTTTGTCTAGTGATTTATAAATTCTTTTAGTCTTTTACATCGTAAAAATATTCAACTTAAAGCTGCAGCAATAGTTTTCATAAATTCGTAAACTTCTTCACCCGATTCTACAATATAATGTGGTGGCATTAAATAACCGTAACGTCCTTGATCTTTAAGATACACATTATAAACGAATTTTGGGTTGAGGCGATGCTGCACCCAATCTGCAGAGTTACCAGCGTGTGACAGTTTAAGACGATAACCAGAACCAATACGGTATTCTGCTTGATTTAGTTTACGAAAATTCTATAAAAACAGATATAAAAAAATAATTTAATAATTTAATTTGTATATTCTCTTAAATAAATATAACTTACTAAAACTGCTTTGCGTGCAACTTTGTGTAAACTTCTTTGATTATTGGTAACATAGTCTGCATCACCCCAGGGATAAGCAATTGCTTGCCCGTAAGCACCAAATGATATATAAGCACCCAAATAGTCTCGCATTTTTAACATAAATTGACGTATTGCTTTAGTCTCTGGTTCAGAAAATTTTGTAGGCCCGCGATATAAATTTTTACATGGACTTTCTGAAGATCCTGCACCAGCCCATTGATACTCAAAATTTCTATCCAAATTAACACCATAACAACCAGTTTGTCTATCAAAATGTCGATTCTTAGTCCAAAGACGATCTGTAATTCTCGAGTACTGATAACCGTCAGGATTTGTAATTGGCAAGAAATACCAATCAATGTTACGCATAGCATTTCGTTCTGTATAATTGCCCCAAAGCCAAGTTAATTTAGAAATGGCATAAGTAACAGCTGCTGGGCTTAACCAATCTCGGGCTTGCATTCCAGCATCTATGAAAACTGCCCAATTATTTGGATCACCATTTGAAATTCTTTAAATAAAAATTTAATTAAATTATAAATTAATAAAAATAAATGTCTAACGTATATACTCACTTTAAAACTTCTAATGGTCTTTTGTGATTTGTTAGCCCAATCTGCACAATTTCTGCTAAATCTGAATAAGTTTCTAGTATGTGCTGCATAAACTGTTGTATATCACCAATGTCGTGATATCGATTCCAATTCATTATTGTACCTTTAAAATATCAAAAAAAAATTGTATTTAGTTTATTTTAATGTAATTGTAACTTTTTTTCTCTGTATTTTTTGAATTCAACTTACTTTCTCTCTCCAACCAGGGCATGTTTGAGTTGCTATTGTTCACTTCCATATAAGTGTCATCGATGGCCGTTTCTAAATCATCGATCATAATATTGTATGTAAATTCTGTTTTCGATATGAAGTCTTTTGCCGCCGCAGTGTGTTTGTAATCAATTAATATATCAATACCATCTTGATTAATGTTCCATACTTCAGTACCTGAAAAAAAAGTATATTGTTAGTAATTTGTTACTGTAAATGAAATGAGTTCAACTTAATACATTTAAGACATTTACATTTCATTGTAGGTAATTATTGGAATTTTCATTTTCTTTTTTTTTTATATTAAGAATGAATAATTAATATTACTATTACGTTAAACTTTTTTTACATATTCATATGGAAAAATTCTAGACTCAGTAAAGCTGGAAATAGCTTCAGAGTTGTTAATATTTTAATATTATTTTTTTAGTTTATTGTAAATAAAACTTATTGTGTTTATGACCAGGTTTGTCTAGAACTAGGTTTAAGCTTTTGCGTGCCTTATTTTTATATATTCACCGGCATTCAAACAGGTGTTACAGCAAACAGCAAACTTCAAGCAGTGTTTGTAGATTGTCTACTCGTATGTATATATAGCCAAAATAATTTTCAATAAAAAAAATATTTACTGAGGTCCATAAAGTTATGCTTAGGGAGATTTTTAATAAGAAAACAGTCTTGCAGTAAAAAACAGTTTGAAGTAAAGGAGATACAGGCGATCCATATGTTACAGATGTGCCCTAAAGAATGCACTGTTTGCAGACTAAGACATGGTATTTTTTTCAACAGCTAGTTGGCTAGAATAAAATTATCGAATAATTTTTATCTAAATTATTGTTACTTTATTTTATTTTATTTATTTTTATTTTGTATTATTTTTATTTTTTTATTTTTTTATTTTTTTAATTTTTTATTATTATTTTTATTTTTAATATTTTTATTTTTTATTATTTTTATTTATTATTATTTTTGTTTTTTATTCTTTTCGATTTTTGATGCGGTTTGTTGATACTTTGATTTTTGTATATGTTAATATACTATATATAAAAAGGTTTACTTTCATTAGTAAGTGAAGTTAACGGATTTTCTTCGTAATTGATATGAATTCAATTTAGTAGTATGTTTAATATATAAGATAATTGCTTTGCTAAATAATATAGAGCATTATTGTTTTATAGTTCTAGGCGGAATTTACGGATAATGTAATGATTTTATATTTCCATGTCTAGATTACAATAACGTTTTGCTGTTTTATTAAAGAAATATTTATTAAAAAAAAAATGGTTCAATTCACTTTTACTTAAAAGTTTCAGATAAAAATTAAAATATGAAATGTGAACCGAATTCGCAATAATATAAAATTCTTTTTATGAACAATATTATTAAAAGAAATCGACTTTCATTTGCATAAATCACTGATTTTTATAATTTACATAAATTACGGTATTATACAGAATTACAAATTTTTTCTGAATATAATTTTGTTATTTTATATTCTTATAAAAAGAACACAAAATACCGCATTAGGTTAAAAAATTTTTTGGCAAACTAAAAAATTTCACTTCACTTTATCACTAACCAAATTGCCACCAAAATGCTCTTATAACTTCATTTTCCACATCGGTTGAGTGTATTTTCCACAGCTCGAATTTATTGTAACGTTTCACGGAAGGATCGTTACGATAGACCCGGTTTATTTGATAAGTGGATTGAGGTGAAAATATATTAAAACGTCTTAAATCCACCGGACTTATAAATTGTAGATTTTCTATTGTATCATCGTAGAGTTCATTGGTTGAAAACCAAAATGATGGTAAACCTGGAAAGCTACGAAATATGACGTAGGGCGAATGCGTTGATTTGTTAGCATTAGTTATTTGAATGATTGTTAGTAAACCTAAGGAAATTACAACGAAATTATAGTGCCATTTTCTTGGCAACATTTTTTTTTATTTTTTATTAAATGTGTTAAATTTCTTAATACTACTTTCTACTCCGAATGAAAGAGAACCAACGGTACGGCAACTTACAATCAAACTAAACTGAAATGTGTTCTTGTTGAAACTCAGAGGTCTTAGTTATTGTTACTTTTAAATTCTTTTTGGTCATTCTTTTAGTTTAAAATAATATTAATTTATGTTAATATATTGTATAGTATTTTTAACATTTTTTGCAAGATGCTTTGAAGCAGATTATGTTAAGATATGCTGGGTTCAAAGAAATGATATGTGGTTTTTGTGTATTATAATTATAAATTTTTATGTGTTATGCTATTCCTTCCGCTACTGAACAGATCGAATTTCAAATATAAATTTTATTTAAAATAAAATTAATTTTGTAGTGAAAAAAACATTAATTGTGAAAATATTTTGAATTTATGTGTTTGAGTAAATTTACGAGGTATTGCTTATTGCTGCTCATGTTTTGTAGCGATTGAGTTCATAAATACAGTGAAAGCTCTTTTAAGAGCACACGTGGGACCAACAAATTTGCCCGGTTAAAAGAGAGATGCCTGTTTTAAAAAAGCGTTCATTTAATACAGCTTTTATTGTAATTTTTATAAATGTTTGTTACTATATTGAAGATAATCGATTTAATTAGGGGAAAATAGGTAAATACTGTTTTTGAAAATGTTCATTTAATATAGTTACTATACAATGTTATTACACTACAAAGAAAGTACTTTCTGTCAACAAGCAAATCTCCCATGTCACTGTTGGAAATTATAAGTCCGAAGTTGTGAAAGACTGTTTATTTGGGAACCAACGTAAACGCCAAAAATGCCGTCAGTCTAGAGATTCAACAAAGAATCACTCTTGCAAACCAACATATGTCACTTCGGGCTAGATAAACAATTGAGAAATAAAGCTCTCTCTCTCGACAAAAATCACGCTCTACAGGTTTTTATCATGCCTATCCTGATGTATGGTGCAAAAGCTTGGACAATTAGCAGCAATAATGAGAAAGCGTTAGGCGCATTTGGAAGAAAAATTCTTCGAGAGATCTATGGTCCTTTACGCTTTGGTAACGAGTATCGAATTAGTTGGACTACACTAGAGTTAACCAATTTTTTAATTGACAAATACATTTAATCAACACTTTTTAAAAAGTTCATTAAAGTTTATGTAATTGTTTTCTCGTAATCTGCTTTTTAATATAAACACGTTATGTGTCTTATCTTTTTAACTCTACGTAAAATGTTTGCCAACATTTTGGAAAACTTTTCAGATATATGTGCTCACCAGTATTTTTGGTATTATCACATTGTTATTAACGTTCGGCATAAATTCTTTTAAAAAGCTTACGGCTACTGTTAGTTAGCTATAGCTACATAAGTTCAACTTTAATTTAGTTATTAAACCATTAATAAAAAAATAAATAAAACAACCTTTCAAATAATAATAATGAACATAAATATAATGACAGTTTTATTTTTAATTAATTAAATGTTTTGGCTGACCATATAACAGTTTGCCAAATGACCATCATTAATCGCTTTTAGACATATTTTTTTTTTTAAAAATATGATATATATAAAGTTTTTAGGTTTTAACTAAGAAGGATAGAACTCGAACCCACCCGTATTTGCACCACAGAGAAACTTCTTAGACACGTTACTGAAGGCTTTTCTGTACTTTTGTAGTTCCAGCTTAGTTTTGGCGTTTTTTTGAGGTTTCACTAACAAATTCGCTTGCTATTCGTATATTGGTATAAATGCATAAACCACAGCTATACATAATTGTATTAACTATTATGATTTTCTTGCCAAACATCAGTTTTATATGATTACTATTCTAAATATTATTTATTATTTCATTTTAAATATAAAACAAAATATTTTTACAAATTTATTTTGATATTTAGTTTATTTTTAAACACAAATTTATTTTTTTTACATTTCTTGCCCACTGTTTTACTTTGATTTGTTAACGTTTCTGACTATTTAAGCCCTTAAGACAATTCGTTAAAGCTTGTGAAAGGTCAATGTTTTCGATTTAAATAATATTTATAAAATGTTGTACATTAACATACATAAATTTAAATATTTATTACTTTTATAAATGTTTAAGACAGCTGACTTTGGCATAATCTATAATTATTTTATTTTTAATATTTATGTTAGGAAACACAATCAACTGTAAATTTCTAAGCTACTTCTTTTGATTTCTTAGAAACAATACTTAATTAATTATACAAAATTTGATAATTTAATCAAAAATACAAACTAACACATAAAGTATATTAATTAAGATTCCACTATGGATTATAGATTTAAATTATTAACTTACCATATTTTTCGATAAATTTTTGTAAACGTCCAAGATCCGTGCCATTGCTACGTTTTGTTGTTGGATGAAAGAGTACCTTCCATAATTGTGCTCCATGATAATTTATGTAATTTTCATCAAAGTCACTGCGATAATCAGATTTCCGACCTATATGAGTGTTGGGGCGTAGAACGCGTAGTAGACTACGAAAGCTACCAAAAAATGGTAGCGTAAACCGTGCTTGCCCGTATTTTCGTGTTAATGGAATTAAATTAATATTTTCATTCTGACATACAGTGACAGTTGTTAGTTGAAAAAATATACAAAGCAAAACTGTGCAATAATATTTAATGAAACGCATTGCTACTTCTAAATAAATACTAAATGAATGAATAATAAATAATTTTTGCCAACCGATTACCGGCAAATGCGACGATGTTGACGAAAGTAGTGCTGAATTATGAATGTCTTCAGTATTTCATCAATAAATATTTTGTTTGTCATTTTTGTGAAGCATAAAAATCGATGGGAAAAAAATTACCAAACATATTCAAATCAATGAAAATAAAATATTAAAAATATTTTTTTTTATATTTTTTATTTCATTAATAAGTTTTTTTTACAAAATTAACTTCAAGAGGTTAAAGCGGTTCAAAGTTATGTGCAAAAGTTTCACCTCTTCGAATAAAGAAGTTTTGTATTGTATTTGGCAGATAAACTCTAGACAAATTATAAATAAATTTATTTTTGTATAAATAATGAGATAATTTTTCACATACACTATCATTACTTTTCAAAATTTTTATCATTTACAAATTTATTTATTTAAATGATATGTAAAATTAATGTACAATAAATTTGCAATTATTTTTTTTTATTTATAAAATTCATAAAATTTATGCGACTCAATGCTAATTATAATATAAAGATTTGATTTTGGTCCATTTTGCATTATATATAATCATATGAGCTCATAAATTTCAAGAAATCGCAATTAATGTGGTTAAGTTAGGTTTTGTGAGAAAGTTGGCCAAAATCATCTCGTATCTTCATCTTTTATCTTTTATTAGTATTAATATAAATTTTATAATTTATTATGAGATATTGTTTTTTTTTCAATTTTGCCAAATTGTGGTACAACATTACAATTATGTTAATTTAGATTTTTTGTTTTTAAATTTCTTTTATTATGAAACAATAACTAACGGCTATTTATTTTCTTTTAACTAGGTTACATAATATTTTTAACATTTTATTAATAATTATTAATTTTTAAATGATTTCGATCATTTATTTAATCTTAATTTAACATGCTTAATATAGTTTTTCATATAATGACATATAGATATTTACTTATTTTAAACTAATAATTTATTTAATTTCTTGTATGTTTAATGTTTAATTTTTATTCTTAAATTTTTTTTTTTGCTATTGAACATTTTTTCTGTACGAAAATAGATATCTTGTCATTTACTCAACTATTGTACTGTATTTCATATAATTACTCTCGCGTAGATGAGGACCGCAGCGAGCAACCACATAAGCATCCATAGTGGCACAAAGTATAGTGGCACAGTTAATATGAATATACTTAATATAGATTTCATCTATATGGAATAAAATTTTTAAATGTTCTTGTTCTTCATTTGATTATTTATACTTCTTTCATACAGTTATAATTAGTATTTACAGATTTCATTTGGGTAGAATATGGCTATACTTATGCGTATGTATAACTCAGCATTCTTCTTTGCCATAGTCATTTTCACTAGGTGTCCATTTAGTGTTTTCTGCTAAATTTGAGAATATCTACCGCACCTCTGTTGGATCCCTATGATCAAAATTCTGTCTTGATGTATTGAACTGGTAATAAAATGGATAACTTACGTTTCTGTCGCTGTGAACATTTGCGCCATATATGTGGTGTCTGTACTAAATGAATTGATACTTATCTGATTTCTTCGTGACTCCATAACAGGTGGCAACGACAGAATAAAATCAATTATGTTCTGTATATCTGGCAAATTTTAAACGACAGCTTAGCTGTAAAATTTCGCGTTTATCAGATGTTTAGTTTGAAATAGTACACCTTTGTGATTTTTTATAAAATGGAAAAAAATGAATATCGTTTAGTAATAAAATTTCTCCATTTGAATGGATGATATTAAAAGGTTGTCGTTAACAGAATCCATTTCCAATTTAATTGCATCATTCTTCATTCCTTTTAAATGGAGGAATTTTATTACTGAACGATATTCAATTTTTTCCAATTTTGGTTTGTCTAGTGGTAAAAACTGCGTCTATTTAGATCTTTTATATAAAAATGACAATACTCGTGGCAGTGCAGAGAGGCCAGTCGCTAGTAAGCACCCATGACAAAAAATTGGGTAACCGATTTAAACAGAAATGCACAAACTGCAAGGAAGAAGAGAGAAAAGAAAGATACACATTCCACTAAGATGTCTACGAACTAATGAGACTGACGAGCATCCTAAACGTAGATTTTCCAAAAATAACTTCCTTTATCAACCACGCAGGTTGCATTTCAAACTAAGATTATCATGACCGGCTTTGTGGTGATAATATGATATTACACGATTTTAGAAGAGAAAACTGTGGTAGCACTAAAGCTGACCTGATCATAACTGTTTTATCGGAATCCTTCTGTGGTGTCAGCTTTCTTCTTTTAAAGAAACACTGCTATTTGTTTTGTAAAAATTGTAAGAGTGGTATTGACTAGTGTTATACTTCTTTAGTCATATTCCGGTTTTCTGTCTTTTTCTTAATATAAGTATTGTTATATTATAGTTTAATTTCTTTGGAACAGTTTTTTCTTGAATGACCAAGTGTAAATTTCAACTACGATGTTGAAATATTACAGAAACATATTTTTTTGTATTTCTAAATTTCATTAATTCTAAATTGTTATGTAGATCTGATTGTTTATTGATAACACAAAGGATCTAAATAGATCATAGCGTTTTGTTTTAGTAAAAGTATATATCCCTTATCATATTAATTTTAATAATTGTTAAATTATTATTTTATTAAATTAATAACAATTATTAAAGTTAACAATAAAAATAAAGAGAGGCAAGAAGAATATGTTACAGATTCTACGTAGACAGCTTGTTTTGGGTTTGATGTGTAATAAACACAACAATGTCGCTTATTATTAGATTTGTTCCATTCTAGTGGCTTAGAAACTAATCTATATAGTAGTCATCTCACGTGCATTCCTGATTCATGAGTTATCTGCAGTTCTTTAATTTATATGTATTCTTCAAATTGGTGCTTTTATTTTTTGCTAATAATAAAAATTTTTGATGGTTATTCGGAGTTAACTAAGAAGGAGATTCCATAAATTTTAAATCCACTCTTGGTTATGGTTCGGCATCTGTATAAAAAGTGTGAAGTTAATAGTTTTTTTTCCGCTTTTTTATCTGTTTTGTTTTAAATTAGAAATTAAAACTAGAATTAGAATAGAAATTTACCTAATAAAAATTATTCTGCTTTAGGGTACTATGTAACTTTGTGTCCCTACTGTACAGTTTCTCATTACTGTACTTAATGATTCGTTTTCTGTTCTTCTAAAAAGATTAGTAGGTTTCTATTTGGAGGAAAAAATACTTTGTTGAACGTTAAGGATATCCAATATATATAATATATATAACTTTGTATATTCGCATTGTTTTCATTAAGTATATTGCTTCAATATCAATTTAATTTTAATGCAATGTTCTATTTGCACTCAACTTAGACTATCATTGCACTTTTTACCGACAGTGATTTGAGTGCAATTTACCTAAAACCACTTCGCCCTGATTCTACAACATTTTGCTTCATATAATAGAATAGTGGAAACAATAGGACGGAGCCTTAGTTGGTATCTGTATTGGATTTTCATAAATTTGCCAAATTTATGCATTTGACTTTTGCCTGTAGCTTTTTAATAAATTTTCTAACAGAAAGGAAGGATACCAAACAATGTGCTTTGTTTCCTTTCCAAATCAGCGGTCTCCTTACATGTAGCCAAAGAGGACGCTAAGTAAAAGTTCAAGGTTGCTCTGAAGGAATTTCAAGAGTTTGCCATGATGTCAAGTCAATTGTGTTGAGTCTTGTTGATTTTATATGAAGATTTACAAAGAAACTAAATTTTTCCTAAATCACTACGTATGTGGACATGCAAAGAAGTATAAAAGTATGTGAAAGTAAAGACTAAAATAGTTTTTAAGATTTTTCAAACAAATTTCTTTTATTTTGATGAGAATTTTTTAAATAAACTTAGTCTATTTAAATTTTTCACATTATGCTTAAGTAATTGAACTAATACGATAAAATAAATAAATAATTTAAATATATTAATTTAAATACATAAGTTAACTAAATAAACATTCAAATAAATAAATAAATAAATAATATTTTAATAAATAAACTATTAAAAGTTTCTTTTTTTGTTATAACTCAAAAAAGGCACACTTTGTGTGCTCAACACACAAAACAGACAAAACCATTTAAATAATTAAATTAAATAATAAATAAATAAATTAAATTAATTAAAATTTTTTATGTAACTAATTTAACTACGTCTACGTATTTTACGTCGTCGACTGTCCTTTGTTTTTGTCACAGCGCGTGCCACAGTTTCGACGAAGGTGAAACCATCTTTACCGTTTTGTTCAATATAACTTGCGGGCAAGACGAAACCATAACGTCCAGTGTCACCCATTTCAATGGTGTATGCGTACTTAATGCCTGCGAAACCTTTAGCCCAATCATCCGAGCCACCAGCAGCTGGGTATAATGTTGTTGCAGAAGAACCGACTGTGTATTTGAAACCAGTGCTCTTTGTGATTGTCTGTCATGGAAGAATATATAAATATTATTAGTATATTTTTTAAGTAAAATTTTTTATTTATAGAGTTTTTGAATAGTAGTGTATTTCAACAACAAAATTTTATTTGAATTCATTAAATATTTTGGCTGACCATACAGCTGGCATGAGTACATATTACCAAATACTTATCATCATGGTCTTTGAAATAATAATAATTGGTTTTCATACTTAAAGCAATTGTATAGTAAATCACCCAACGGGAAGGAATAAGAATACTCCGAAGGTAAGACATGGTTGTCGTAATAGGCGACTAAAAAACAGTAGGCACCATCCGATACTGTTTGGAGTATAAATAGTAAAAAGTGAGTTGCACTTTCGGCACGCGATTAGAGATGTATATCTGCTGCCACAGAAATCAGAGCCTAAAGATTCGGTGTCCTAACTAATAGATATTCCAATTTAATAGTTAGATTTTAATCACAGTCATCACGTTGCATTTTCTGACCGTGTGCTTTGCCCCAAAAAAGAACAGACGTGTTAGATAGGTCTTGCTGTCTTTTAAAGAGAAGACTGTATCCAAACGTAAACCTTTAATTGGTATCGATGGAAACTATTAAGATTCCAATGGGATATGTGTGTTAAAATCATTGCATCTTAAGCCTTAACGGTAGCTTAACACTTTAAAAAGTTATGGATTCTTTACTATCAGCCAAAAAATAAATTTAATAATTTAATTTTATTAATTAAAATAAAATTTTGTGATTATTCACTACTATTCAAAGAAATTTCTATTAGTTAAATAGTTTTCTCTCGTTATAATTGCCTTTAGTAATTGAATTTTATAAAAATGTATAATTTTTAAACATTTATGTTAGAAAAAATTTGACTTGATTTGTTGAAATAAGTTTATATATAAGTCTGTATAAATATAAACAAAAACTTACAGTGCCAGCTTGTCTAGCTACACGATCCAAATCTGATTTGTCGTTCGTTACACGGTAATCATAGCCCCAAGGATACAATATGTATTGTCCATAACTGTGGAAGGATAAGTAAGCTTGGAATGTATTACGTGGGAAGTTGCTTATATATTTAGAAATATAGAATGTTTCTGGTTCGGAGAAAGCTTTGCTGCCACGGTATGTTTGTGAGCATGGATTAGCTGAGGTACCCTTACCACCCCATTTATAGCCAAAGTTACGATTTAAATCAACGCCAGGACAGTTGCGACCATGTGAACGCATATTCTTACGCCACAAACGATCTGTGGTGTGAGAATATTCATAACCATCAGGATTAGCAACAGCATGTATGTGCCTGAAAAAGCAAAACATCAATATAATTTATTGAAAGTGATTTTCCGGAATAATGTTTTTATTACAATATTTTCATGCACATTTTGGTGCTGTAATGAAATTGCAAAACTTACCAATTGACATTCTTCATATGTGCTGGCATATCATCCCAACCTTCAACAATTTGATTTGCGATGTATGTAACTGCGGCAGGACTTATCCATTCACGTGCATGCATGCCACCATCAATCCAAACACCAGGATTGCCTGCATTGCCATTCGATATTCTGTTGCAAGGTTGCAAGTTATTTGAAAAAGGAAATTAATAAAATATCATATTACTTTCATATTTCCGACTTACTTCAATATTTTCAATGGACGTTTTTGAATTGAATAACCAATAGTTTCGACAGTGCAAATATCAGGATAAGTCTTAGCCAAATAGTCGAAGAAACCGTGTATATCATCTAAGCGGTGATAGGCTTGCCAAGTCAAACGATGTCCTAGAAGAAATAAAAAGCCATGAACTTATTATCAAAGTAAGAAAACTAATCAAGCATGAAAGGTTTCTTGAAACCTTGCACGAATCCTTAAATTTAACACCCTCGCCTTTATTCCTATCGTAATTATGGTGTAGCGCCTAAAAGCTTTGGTTTTTCTTCGTCCTTAGTGGGGTTTTAATTTGAAATTTGTTGCTTTGTTAGGGAAAAAAGTTTTTGTTTTTCGATAAGTGTGAAGGGAAATTGCCGCGTTTACACGCAGTCTTGGATACGTGCATTATTTTGCGCATATGCACTATTAAAAAAATTGTTGATTTTATATTTGTAAAAGTATTTCACAAAACATTTCTTGTAAATAAACTCAACATTTTACCAGTCATTCTATACAATTTGTGAAGTAAACAAGTTAAGTTGTGCTAAAGTGCTAAAATCACCATCAAAACACTTCAATATAAATATTTATTAACGTGGTTATAAACATTTAAAAAAATGATTACTCTAGCAAAATATTTCCATCAGTATTATTGTTGCAAATACTTTTTGTGTAAACATGTTAAAAGGGATTCCTATTTATTGCTAATGTCTATCAACAAAAATTATTTTATTGATTAAACAATATGTTTACCTTTTGATTGATGTGAGTAAAATTGTTTGCTTGAACTTTTAATTGTCGCACAATTAATTTGATTTGAATTTACGCAATTTTGCCGATATCCTTACGATTTATACAATGTGAACTATAAAAGACTGAAACACCTGCCTTCAATAGGACAAACTCCATGTATAAAAAGTTCTATACGTTGTAAGTGTTAATACAAACTTTTAACTATTTTTGTATTTAAAAATATAAAATTTAAAATATTTTTAATATCTATAAAAAATTAATATTGTTTTTTAAACATAAGAAATTATGTATATTATTATTATCAATGATTATAAGAATTAATGCAAAGTAATTAATTAATAAATTTTCCATTTAATAACCATAATAATAATAATAATAATAAATAATTTAATAACCATCATAAAGATATTTCAGTTAACATATTTAAAAAACAATAATTAAGTTTTTGTTACTAATAATAATATAATCTATGATATACAAAATATTTGGAACCACTGTAGGGTCAGCTCAAGATTTTACCTGAAAAATTTGTTCAGTACTACTCTCCTTTCTATTTGAATATAAATTTCTTGTCATATTACAGCAAATGTTAAATTGAAATAATAATCACTTTATTTAAAAGGAAATGGTAATTTTTATTTAAAAGCAAATGACCCGTTCTATTATTATGATCCAGGTATATAAAGTTTTTGGAACAACTGTAGAGTCAGCTGAAAAAATTAGCCGATTAAACACTTTTTTTTTACAATTTCATTACTACAACTTCCCTATTCGAAGAAAAATTCCTAGTCATATGGTATTAAACGTTTAATCAATATAATAAACATTTTATTTGATAGTAATGGAAACTTTTAGCATTTTATAGTATTATGATCTATGGTATATAAAATCTTCGGAACAACTGTATGGTCAGTTCAAGATTTTCCGTAATTAAACATTTTGTTAAATTTAAAAATTTTTTCTTTCTATGCGAAGATAGGTTTCTAGTCATAGGATATCAAATCTTTAATTAAAATTTTATTTTAATTTATTTGATTTAAAAATAATGGTAAAAGAATAAAATCTCTTTAGATGTTTCACATTACTGTTAAGAATACTATTTATAAATAGTATTGTGTTCTTCTACCTAGGTGAAGGTATACTAAAATATAAGTATAAACTATGACTATAAGTAATTTCGGTTCTTGTTAAAAATAAACACATTTAAAATAATAACTCAGCTATCTATAAATGTTAAAGAAAAATCAGTTCCGATTCCGAATAGACCACTACAATAAAATTTATAATGTTTGTTTTGAAAATATTTTCGAATATGTATAAAAATTTATTTATTAAGCTGAAACTACTACTAGTTTATATATATCTCAATGGAATTAATGAATCATGCCATTCAGACAGTTTAACAATAAACTGATCACTACTTTATAAACCGTATTACTTTATAAAGGATTGATTCATCATCTTAGACCTCAATGGAATTAATGGATTATGCCATTCAGACAGGTCGACATAAACTAAACAATACTATATTACTTTATAAATTGGTCAGTTGGCAAACGATTGATTCATCATCGTCTGTAAGGTACAGAGACACACTTAAATACCGATTGTACCAAATGTTTTATGGTCATTGACCTATTTTTAAAAAAATAAGTGAAATATCATAAAGAGAATCTGCGTATATATTTTAAAGACTGGATGCATACAATGTCTTGCATAGTATCCACATTTAAACAAAAATGTGTGTTTTTAGTGTAATTGCTATTTTTTATTTTAATATATTTTCAGTTTCTTTCTCCTAAAGATTAAAAAATATTTTTTCAATAAAAAAATTAAGTTAAAACGCTTATAATGCTCTTTTAATGAAAAAATGTAAGAAAATGCTCATATTTGTTCATTATTTTTATTATTACGACTATTAAAATTAAATTTATGTTAATTTGTTTTATTTATTTACTATTATTACTATCATTAATATTATTAAAATATTAACATTGCAAATAAAGTAAATTTATTTGAATTAAAATTAATATTACTAAGTAAATGAGCAAAACGTTTTAAGTAAAAATATTTGCTCGTGGAGTCAAGTTTATTTTTAGTTTTAATTTTAAAATTCTACATATATTCATATAAACATACACAGGTGGTAACCTTTTGATAATACTATTTTTCTGTTTAATCATAATACCTAAAGTTCTTAGAGTACTTGATTACTATTCTGATATCAAGTCTATCAATTAAATAGTACACATAATTAGAAAATAAATATATACATTCCCAGGAATATGCTCCTGGGAATGTATATTCTTACGGAAATGGCAATAAAACTCTGTAAAGTAGATTTTATACTACTTTTTATTGAAGCAATAGGGCTTAAAGACCTACTCTAAACCTAGAAGGTGGCACAATAGATCCGACGGTCGCAGAGCCATATCCCCTAACAATAATAATACTATCGCTATTATACAAAAGTCATATAAAGTCCTTATTGTAAGAAAAATTTTATTTTTGAAGTATCTGAAATTGCTTTCAGGTTTATTTGCGAAGGTTAAATTAAAAGTTATAAATTCATTCTATAAAAAAATCAAATAAAACTTTACCGCAAAATTACATTTGTAATTCTAATTGGTTACATTAGCATTAAGTAAGGCGAAAATCCTTAAAGGAAAGGGTGGGCGTTAAAATTACTTAGCGAAAGGTGTCAAAAAATACAACCCCAAAAAACCCAAAAAGTTATTTTTGGCGTTGATAAGAAAACAAATATAAGTTAAACTTTTATTGTAATTTCTTTTTTGTTTTTTTAAACAATTTTTGGTAATTGGCCAAACAAATCAAACATTTCAATGAAACATGCAACTAATGTCAAGGATAAAAAACACAAGTGTAAATTACAACACTGAAAGCAAATGTGTTTTTAAGAGTTTACCAAATGACTTTTAGATTTATCGCAATAAAATAATAAAAATTAATAAAAAGTCTTCTACTCTATTTCTTTTTTATTTTTTACATATTTTTTCCATACTTCTTCCATATATCTTTTTTATATGAATAAGTTTTATTTAGATATAAATATTGGTTTTCAATGATATGACTATCTCACCCCTCATAAAAGTTATGTGGAAATTTAAAAGAATCTTATAGCCCGAGTATCATTTAGAAGGGGTTACACTGTTGTGAAATTGGCTTTACCAGTCAACATATGTGTTTCGTTCGTATCTATGGTGTTAGGTTAAAATTATATTTTATTTACTCCTTTTGAATATCGTCTATCGTACATTGGAAGAACTATGTATATTAGTCCATTCATGCATGCACATATTCGTTGAATTTTATTGTGCATGTTACACTCTGTTTTTCTTTTAAGTAAACAAAAATGCAATAGAAGAAACTACATTAATTTAAATGCCACTTTTATGGCATTTATCACCTCATTGGTGACACAAAATGTCTATAGAAATTAAGGAATTTCAATAAACCTTGCACGTTTACTCGCATTTTTACTTTTTACATTTAGTGTGTTTTTTGTTTTTGTAGCAAAACTTTTACTATTAACTGTTGAACTGATTTTAAGCCATTCAGTTAGGCGCCTCATACATTCAAACACCTTCAGATACAGTAGATAGAGTAGATACTTCGACTGGTAACGTGGAAAAGCTTTTACCCCATTTTAAGTGTACAACATTTACTTACCAATTTGCTTGGTTGGCTCGGTTTGATGGCTTATAAAAGCATTTACTTAGGTGTCTCACAATTAAATTGCTTTTAGTGTAATATTTTCAGTTTTTTTTTGTTTTTTTTTTTTTTGAGATTTACTTACCCTTTCTATTTTGTAGTTGTGCGATTTCATCTGCTGGTGGATTTTCGACTTCAATGACTTTTTGCAGATTATCAATGAGTACAATACGCGAAAGATTCGCTGCCCGAATATGTTTCTCAGCTTCAGCCAAAACTTGTGGCTTCAACAAGTAGTCAACCTCTTGCTTGACCTCCTTCCATAGTTGTCCATCTTTTATTGTTGATTTGTTGAAATCGTTCAATCGGTTAGTTGATTGTAGATTGTTTACAAGTGTACAAGTTTATTTGAAAAAAAAAAAATATGTAAAAATAAAAATATAAGTAAAAGTTAAAAATATAATTTACAAAGTGCAAAAATGTTATAATTTTAAAATTTATTGGTTTGATTTGTCGTATTGGGAAGATGGAGAAAAAAGTTCGGACGGATAAATCAATTACGTTTTCACCTCTAAAAAGTTTTGTTTTTGAAAACTTAGTTTGACGCCGGATAATTTTCTAAATGAATAACGTTATAATTTTTTATGTTAATTTCTAGATATTACATAATATTTTTACAATATTAAGTTAAGTAAATTAAATTAATTTGAAAGATAAAGTTTTGTTAAGTAATTTTTCGTGCCAAAACAACAATTAGAGAGATTAAAATTTACTTGATATAATAATAAATTTTTGACATTCATTATGTTTATACAGAGCTACAGAAAAAATTTGTTATTCTCTTATTTTTATTTTACTGCACTAAACAGTTAGTTGAAAATTTTTTATTTTTTAATTTTTTTAATGTTTTAGTGCTTTAGCTGGTACTTTGACTCTTAAAAAATTTGTTTTTTTTCTTTTTTTTTATTTCGTTTTTAGTGCACTTAGTTGGAAATTCTTTTAGTTTTTAATTTCTATTCTTTTTCAATTTCAATTTTTCAATTTTCAATTTTTTGGTGCTATAGCTGGTACATTGACTCTTGATTATTTTAATGTATGCATTTAAGCTAAGTATTAACTAAATGTATTAACTAAATGTGTGAGGAGAGTGAAGTACCTTACTTCAAAATTTACAGGAACAGAATTTAATAGGGCAAATCATATGGAACATAGTCTGACAGTTTAATTTCTTTACTAATGTAGAAGTTAGCTAAGAGTTTTTTGATTTTTAAGTTTCTATTCTTTGCGATATTTTCAATTTCTTGGTGTAATAACTGGTATATTGACTCTTGCTTATTTTAATGTATGCATTTAAGCTAAGTTGAGTATTAACTGCATGCGAAAGCAAAGTCAAGTAGTTTACTTTAAAATTTATATGAATAAAATTAAATGGGGCAAATCATATGTAATATAGTGTTAAATTATAATTTCAATTACTATTTTAAATAGTCTCTTAATATATTATTATTAATTTTATGTGGTAGACAACTCATTCATTTCAAATTACATTTTTAATTTTATATAATTGTTTATTTATTTATTCATTTTTTAATTCATTTCTTTATCTTTTTATTTAATAATTCATTATTGAATCAAATGTAAAATATTTCTTATAGACACTCAAATCTCTAACAGTTTTATATCTGAAGGAGGTTTGTTACCTCTACTGTGCTTGCGTAAATCAAGATAGATTTACTCAACTAGAGTCTACAGAAAGTCTACCACTAATATCGACTTCCGGGAAACACTTTTTCTTCGCTGTCCATATATACGTAATCTAACAGCACGCTATTTATCGATGTATTGAAGGCCCCATATAATTCCAAATTCTGGTATTTACAAATACACCTACTCTACACTTAAGATTTAAATTGAAAATACTTAAAAATATATTTGAATTCTCTCATGAGATTAGAAGCAACTATCAGTTGGTATGGTTTCTAAATTTTATTTATTTTTAAATAATTATTTTTGTTTATAATATTTTGCCTTTATATTATAAAATATCATGAAAGGATAATCATAAATCATAATTTATGGTATATACTCATTCTTTCATCTCACTTATTTTCAAAGTACTATGTTACTTAAAAAATTTATTTTGATATTTGATTTTGATAGATGATTAATTTTGATATTTTATTAATAAACCCAAGTCTTAGCACCGATAATAATACATTAAGCTTAATCAGTTAGCAAAAGCAAACATGGAAACTGTTAAGAATGCTAAAAATTTGTGGAATATATTTCTAGATACCGCGTTCTAAATTTCATCAAGATTCTGTTTTTTTTGAGCAGAATGGCTTTAATTTTTATTTTTTTAATGCTTTTTTTGCCAATATTGATCCACAATATTGGTCAATATTCTTCCTTTAAATCCCTTACACGACACACTTATTTTTTCTAAAGTTTAATATAAATCTCAGTTAAATTGAAAGGCATCAACAGTAATGAGTTTAAGGTTCTGAGTGTGGTTTTAATGAATTTTTTATTTATTATGAAAAATCTCATTAAATTCAGTGAAAAGCGTATCTCAATGTTTTTATTTTACGAATTCAAGACACATTCATTCGGTCGTTGTCCGTCCAATAACATTTTTATTATTTTTGTGTTAATGATTTCGACCCATCAACGATTTTGACTCACTAACCTTGACCGTTTCGAAAATTCTTCATCATCATCTGCCATTTTTTCTGCAGTTTTAATTTAACGTTGATTGTTTCTGTGCTGTGCTATCGTTAGGTTTAATATCGAATTTGTTTACTCATTTGAATTATTGTATCTGAATCTGTTTCGGATGCTAGCAGAATTTCAATTTTTCGGATACGCTTGTATTGGAACATTGTCCTAATTAGAAATTCGTCGCCTGCTGTAAGTCTTTTAAATATTTTTATAGAAAGCTGTTCAGCTTTTGTTTTTACATAAAAATCGCTTTTCTTTGGAATTTTATTTTATTTTATTTTATTTTTTATTTTTTTATTTTTTTATGTATCTTGTCGTTGGCTCGTGTACGTTTTGCTAAAGACGCTTTTATTGTTTACATTAAATACGAAAAAAAGTAACTTATACAAAAAAAAAAAAACATATAATAATAACAATAATACGACAAAAATAAAAACGAATTCCAGTCGAGAAAGCATTTTGCTCACATACCAAATGGCACGGGTCGGTCGTTTGGTCGGTCGCTTGACTAGCATATGCAAAAAGGAAACTTAACCGCTTGAGATAAATACCAAGCAACATGGTTTGGCTGCATCGGATGCAAAACTTTTCCTTTTGTTTTAATTATAGCATGACTATTGTACAAGTGACTATTTACTCTATATGCAGCACAGTGGTTATTCCTTGAATATGAATCATTAAAGTTGCTTTTATGCATACATATTTTTATACCTACTCTTAAATGGCATTGAAAATAATTGCTTTGCTTACCGTCAAGTAAGAAGAAGGACTTAGATTTCTCTATTTCAGTAATGAATATTATTTAAATCTTAATTAAACTTACCGTATTTCGTTTGTAACTCATCTGCCATTTTCTTGTCGAAATCATTTTGCACAACAATTCTCCAGACTTGAGCACCATCATAACGTCTTAATTTCGAATTAAATATCTCATCGCTGTTTTGCAATTCTTGCAACTGCTGCTGTTTATTATTATTTTGTAGCATAAATGAGGCGTTCACATAGTTGAGCACACTATCCATGACGTTTAGTGGCATTTGAGTGCTACTTTCAATTGTTGCATCTGCTGCAGCTGGTTGTGGTTGTGGTTGCGTTTGTTGGGTAGCTGCAGTTTCCATTTCATTTTCCAATTTAGTTGTGGTTAATTCAGCGACAACATTTTGTAATGGTTGCGTGGGCTCTTCTTGAGATACTTGAGCTTGCATTTGTTGTTGTTGCACTAGTTCATTTTCTTGTTGAGGTACTTGTACAATGGTTGTTAATATGGAAGTGGGTTCATTCATATCACTTGGCTGGGTTTCCTGCATAGACACTGCATTTTCCGGATTTTGCATTGTATCTGTGTTATCAGTAATTTCAACATTTTCAACATTATTGTTTGCAGCAATTGAAATATCACTCATTTCTGCATCTGCATTTTCTTCTTGAATTTGTGTAATATCAGCTTTGTTATTTTCTTCTGCAATTTTTTCAATTTCCTTTTCAGTTTCTTTCTCAGTTAATACTTCCCCGACTATTTGCTCTAAAATTTCTTCACTCTTATTATTTTCTTCTTGTTGAGCGGAAGTATTAGTGTCCAATTGCATATCAGCTACTTGAGCTGGTTGTTGAATATCTGAAGCGGAAGTATCTTGTTGTTCAATAAGTGTCTCTAAGTTCTCTACTGCTAAAGGCGCACTTTCAATTTTGATTTTTTCTACATCTTCTTCACTTGGTTCACTTTCCATAATGGTCTCCATTTCAGCATCTGGTTTAAGTTCTGGAATAACTTCAATTTTTTCTGATTCTTGATTTGTTGGCATATCGATTTCTTGTTCTACTGCGTCTTTAATTTCTTCTTCTTTAATTTCTTCTTTTTTGATTTCTTCTTTAATTTCTTCCTCTTTAATTTCATCTTCTTTAACTTCTTCTTTAATTTCTTCTTCCTTTATTTCTTCTTTTTCAAGTTCTTCTTTCATTTCTTCTTTTTTAAATTCTTCTTTCATTTCTTCTTTTTGAAGTTCCTCTTTCAATTCGTCTTTTTCGAGTTCTTCTGTTATTTCTTCTTTTTGAAGTTCTTCTTTTAAATCTTCTTTTTCAAGTTCTTCCTCTTTAATTTGATCATTTTCATTAGATACCATTTCAGACATACTATGCTCATCTTCTGCAATATTTGGAATGTTTTGAGCAATATTTTGTTCCATTTTATTATCTGGTTCCTGTGTTAGTGCAGTTTCTTCCAGTTTAACTTTATCTGTTTCAGCTTCTTCGATTTTATCTTGTTGTTGTACTGGTTCCTCTACAAGTGAAACACTTTCATTTTGCATTTCTTCAGCAGCTTCATTTGTTGGTTCTAGTTTTAAATTGTCATCTAAATTAGTATTCTGCAGAGTTTCAAAAATATTTTCTGTTTGTTGGCTTCCATCTTCAATTTCAGATTTGTTATCTTCAGTATTTATCATTTCTTCTGTTTTCAATATATCTTCTTCTACATTTTCTTTAACAATTTCATCCTCAATTTTATCAACATTTTTTTCACCAGTTAGTTGTTTATCAGCTGTGTTTTCTACATTTACAGTTTCTACTTGCATAGATTCTATTTCTTTTGGTTCATCCATATTCAATTTATTTTCCTCCATTGTTTCAAACTTTTCTTCCGTTTCAGCATTTTCTTGTGTTTCATTTTTTTCTGCAGTTTCATTTGTTTCTACCATTTCTGATTTTTCTTCCGTTTCATCTTTTTCTACTATTTCATTCTTTTCTTCAGTTTCAATTTTTTCCATTGTTTCATTCTTTTCTTCAGTTTCAGTTTTTTCTTCAGTTTCAGTTTTATCAGCTTCTTCAACTTTATTTTCTACTTTTACATTACTGTCAATGTCCATTTCTTTATTTTCTTCAGTTTCTTTATTTTCTTCAGTTTCTTTAGCTACTTCTTCAGTTTCTTTAGCTGCTTCTTCAACTGTTTCTGCAGTTTCAACTGATGGTTCTTCTAATTTTGATTCATTAGACACAGATTCATTTTCTAATTTTTCTTGATTTTCTAATGCTGTATCTATTTCTTTTTCGACATCTTGTATAACTTGTTCAAGTACTTCAAGGTTTTTCTTTTCTTCTTCTTCTACTGTATCAGTGACAGTTTGTCCGTCAGCCTTAGCAATGGTCTCAGCAACTTCAAATTCTTCGTTCTTGACATTTTCTTCCATTTTATCTTCCATTTCATTTTCTGGTAAAGATTGAACTGGTAGATTCAATACTATTTCTTCTGAGAGCACTTCTGGTTTAGCTGCATCGGTTTCAACAACTGCAGATGTATCAAGCACTAATTTATTTTCTTCTTGTTTTTCTGCATTTTCTGTATTATCTAAGTCTAATCCTACTTCTACAGGAATCTGTATTTCTGGCTTAATTTGTTCTTGTGAAGTACTTTCAACTAATTCTGCAGTTTCAAATGTCTCCATAGGCGCACTTAAGTTTTCATTTGCGCTTTCTTGCACAGCAATAATTTCTACCGGTGCACTTTCAATTCCTTCATCCAATATTGTTTCAATATTGGCACTAGTTTCCGGTTCTTTTTCAACAGTTATGCTTTCCATTTTATCTGTATTTGGCATATCTGCAGCTAGTTCGATAGTTTCATTTGGTAATTCATCAAGTTTTTGCACTATCTCTGCAATTTCCTCCATTTTATTATTTTCTAACTCATTTGTATTAGCTTCCTGTATTGACGAGTCTGTCATTACTAACGCAATTGGTTCACCAGATTCTTGTAATTCTTCCATAACAACTGGTTCCATAATACTTTCATTTTCAACATTTGAGAATTCATTTTCCTTTTGAACTTGTTCTTCAGCAATTGCAGCAGCAACATTAACTGGTAATTCCACTATTTGCATAGCTGGTGCATCATTCGTTTCCATCATTAACATATCACCAGCATTTTCGTTTGGATTAAAGAATTCTTCTTCACCGCCCGACACACTTTCAATAATATTTTTTTCAACACTTTCACGTTCACTTGCACTACCGGCCGGCACAAGCATATACGTATTACCAACCGATGGCACTGCTTCTAGTTCCATGTCATCAACTAACACTGCGGTTTTAATAGGATTGTAATCCTCAACATTATCTGCTAGTAATTCATTTCTTTCGATACCTAAACGATCCAATGACATACACGACACATTTTCTATATCGTTGACAATTAGAAATATGCAACTAATAAACGCGATAAACGTCACAACCGAACGCGTTGATAATGATAACGACGATGCGCACGACATTGATCTCCCAAGAGACATCTTAACGAGATCTGACACTAAACACTAATGAGACATGTGCTATAGCTGGACAAGCGCTTTTATACCACATTTGGGAAAGTAATTCCCCATTTCTTGTCGTTTGGCTGTATTGTCGCCAACGTTTTACTATTTTACATTTTTTTCATTTATCTCTTCATTTTGTTGTTGCTATTGTTTATGCTACTGTGTGTGAATGTGTGCGTGCATTTGCTTATTTGTATCTACAATTCAACAATTCAACGGTACGTATAAGTAATCGTGTTATGTATCTAAATGCGGGCGAATATGCGCACACATGAGCCATACTCTGGTCAACTTCCAACACCATACATGTTTGTATGCGTTCGATCTCTTAACCAGTGCTGGCCTAAACTAATAGCTAAACCAAGAGAGCGAATATAATGTCTTTAAAATATATTATATTTACATATTTAAGTTTCAGAAATGAAACGCAATATTATGCTAAACGACTAAATTATTTAAACCGACAACATTATAGCTTTAAACTTGGCTTAAGACGCAGTACTTGCAATAGTCGGTGCAGTTGGGTAAAAGCCTCTCTTATGCTCTGCTACTATAAATGATTTGAGAGCTTTGTCGCTTTCTTTTGATGCATAAATTATTACAGATATGTTGTGTATTAAAATAGGTCCAGCAAAGTAATTGTTTGCATGAAGCTGTGACATGAATGTATAATTCTTTTCATTTCTATATAAATGAGGAAAAAATTTCAAAGCATTCAGTAGCAAATTTGAAAACTATAAAATACAATATATACTCTTAACATAATATTTTGTCCAAAAACTAAAAACTTATTAATTTAATAATACTATCTTATTCAAACTAGATAAACAAATAATATTTATATAATATTGTAAGATCATATTATTATAATAATTTATAAAATAATTTTTATATTTTAAATTTATATATATATTATAATTATAATATTAAAATTAAAATTAATAACATTAACATTAAAAAAAATATTAATTTATTTTATTTTAGTGTATTTAAATAATTTATTGAATAAACAAGAATTATTCGGATTTTAAGTCAAAAAATTCTTTTTTCGGAAACGGTCTCACCAGAAAACGTTCTATTAATCAAGATGTAGAAGATGTAGATGTAGACTTTTTCCAAAATTATCTTTAATTTTTTTTGGCTAAATTCATTTTATTGTGGAATTGTTATCTTTGAAAAACTATCGTAGATGCATTAATATTAAAAAAATATTATATTAATTATATAAACAATAAATAATTAAATAAACAATAAATAAATATTAAATAAACAAAAATTCTTTGGTTGTTTTAAGTCAACAAATTTTTTTTTTCATGAACGCTATTATTAATTAAAATATAGACAACTTTTTCTATAATTATCCTTAATTTTCTGGCTAATATCAACATTACTTTAAAGTAGAATTCTTATATTTGATAAACTGCCGTAGATGTTTTTAAAATATTCGTTTAAAATAAATTTTATACATGAAAATAGACTTCTAAAAGTCCAAATGAATGGTTATTTGACGGTATTATTATAGCATCTATGGTTGATACAACAAAACTTTTAAATCCAAGTCCTTTTAGTTTACTGACTTTCTAAAGATAAGTATGTGTGGTCTAGCGAAGCCATGATAAAACCTAACATCTTTTCCCTTGTACAATTCTGTCTATCTTAACATATATTTTTTTATTCAACCCGAAGAGTACTAGCAGTACAAATTCCAACCAATTATTTGGTTAGTCATAATTGCATGTAATAGGTGATACACGTCCGTACTCAGACGTAGTTGTTTATAATTGATATTTATTTTGGAAGTATCTGGCAGGTTGAAAATCAAATAACGATAGAATAAATCACGTAAATTAATTTATTCGAGTGCACTCATTTTGTTTTATGATGCATTAAATTTTGTTAAAAAATTGTTATTTTTTCAATAACAAAATACGATATTAACTGTTGTGAGTGGTAAAGGAGTTGATCGATCTTAGGTCACCTTCTGGCTATGAGCCTGCGACAGCAATTCATTAGTTTTTTCCTTTCCATTACTGCCGGAAACCTGATGCTCACCGTTTCTTGTATTTTATTTTTCCTTTTAACAAAACTTTAACTGTACAAAAGTAATATATAGATTTATAATGTGATAAGAACAGCTGCTACTATACGTTTCCAAACCGGTTGAACTCTATTATGCTTTAGCTGTTAAAGCTAAAATTAAAATCAAAATTTTGATCACATACTTAGTTCATGAGAAAACCAATTTTTCCTAGTAAAAAAATATATCTTGTATGAAAAAGTAATCATCAAATACAGGTCTATTGAGGATCTCAATATATCTTTTTATAGAAAGGCTGGAATATCATTGGATTGCTTATATTTGAGAAGAATATAGCCCAAGATGAAACGAAGTATACTGAAATTTATTAGTATTTTGGCAGATTTTTGGTGTTGGAATATTGTTTTTTGATATAATCAATTGGTAAAATCTATTTCTTCGCTTTACTTCTTTTACTTCAACAATTTTAGATTTGCATAGAAAGCTAAGTCAGAATTTAATAGAAATTTGCTGTAAAAACTAAGAAGATTTGTT
Source organism: Teleopsis dalmanni (assembly GCF_002237135.1). Lineage (NCBI taxonomy): Eukaryota > Metazoa > Arthropoda > Insecta > Diptera > Diopsidae > Teleopsis > Teleopsis dalmanni. The sequence continues at coordinate 171,860,196 of NC_051846.1, forward strand.
TAACATATTTGACTAAGAGGGTTTTTAATAGTAATTTATAATTTATTTTTTAAGTATAAAAATTAACATTATTCCAAATTTTTGCTATCAATTATACAAAAATGCTAATAGATACAATCTCATACACGTAATTTCAACAATAAATCACCAAACAGCAGAAGCTTGGTACAGATAGTAGTATATTTTATTAAAGTTCTAAAAAATTGTCTAGTTCTTAAAACTGTTAATATTTAATAAAGATATTTAATTGTTTTTTCATTCTTATAATTTACACATTATTTACTTTTCATTTTAATTTTCGCAATTCGATTCAAGTGAATAATATTTTCATTTCAAAAGCAATATTTGCTTTAACATAACTGTCCGATAAGTAAATAATAAACAATCTTAAAAATTTTTCTTCAAGTAGGCAACAGTCGTTCCTGACAGTTATTCTTTATGTATACCCACTTAAGCACATTTCATCCATAAGTCATCCTCTTGAAGACACTACATATGTTAATATAATCGAAGATTTGCTTTTAAGTTCACTTAAATCTTTTAAAGTTGCTGACTAGGTGTTCAAATATTTTCCTTCACTCTAGCTATTATTTATTTGTTCTTTTCTTTTTAAATTAGCTAATCTAGTTTACGCAAATAGGCATTTTATAAAAAAATGCATTAAAATGCCTTTAACTTTATAAGAAAGATTTATTATTTTACTACGACTATGAAAATTTTTATTTACTTTTACACAATATAGTAAATATTCTATCAAAGTCATCGATAAGTTTTATGTAAACAGAAATAGTATGTGATGATTACTTGGTCTACATTCTTCTAAGGCATGATTTGTTTATTGCAAAGGAATATTTTTAGTTCTTAAATATTTTTTTATATTTGTAATTATTATTTATATAATGTGGCTTTGTTAATCAGTTGGTTTAAGATTGGCAGGTGATTGGCATACAGCATCCGATTCTGGTGTAAGGGCTGCCAACTATTGCCTCCAGACCGACAGAAATTATTGTGACAGTACTCCTTTTGAAGGTATACGAGCGCCGCCGTTGACCAGTTACGGTTCCTCTGCCGCCATCTCTTTTACAGACTCCTGCCTAAGCTTGCAACTCTATCCGCAACCTACAACCTCAAAATATGCAGTGGGTAGCGTGCGGGAAGGAGTTTTTCTTCCTATGCTCCTCCTAGGAGTTAAAGGATTTAATATATATATATACCTATATTTATATAATATTATATGTGCTTTAATATCTTTAAAACAGAAAGATTAAGTATTGTATTTTTAAAAATATTTTAAAACAATTATTGAATTATTTTAAAATTATGCTTTTAATTAATTCGATAAAAATTACTTCTATCAATTTTTAATTTGTTTAAATTCTTTCACCATTAATAAAACAAATAACACATAGTTTACATGCCGACTTCCTTTAACACCGATATATATGACTGTTGTTTAGCTTCACTACGTTGGTGTAATCAGACTCCTCTTAATATTTAAATCTGCAGATATACACCTACTAAGAGCAATGACAGAAAAATTCAGCTTTTTTGGATATAATCCAAACGGTGCTATTTCTAAACAAGCCCCATTTATGTTATATACGTAAAATGTGTGAAATCCAAGAGCCAATAATGGGGCCAGCATTTAAGCCAATCCTACAGTAATCACTTAATCAAGATTGTCCCAGGCGAGATATCAACAAGAGACGTCTAGGAAGCAAAAAGCGTTTTATTGTCCTCAACAGAATATTATTCTTAACGATATATTTTAAATTTTAGATTATAAATTGATTTTAAGTACCTTACATGTGTACAAAGAAAAACTCTCAATATGAAATAAAAGTTTCATATTTAAGATAATATTAATAATCATTAACAAATAAAATATTTACAGCAAATAATTCCACATAAGAAAGAAATCTTAATAGTTTTGACACGCTCTCCTCTTTTGCTCTTCTTCTTATGTATTATTATTAAAAAAATAATTTTTATCTTTTTCGTTTTTCTGTCTACCTATGTCCCTCTGATTGATGGGAAACAGTGATATCAGTTATAAACAACACTTCCATCTTATAATTACTTCATCGCGGTTGGAGTTCCGATGAGGAATAAGAATCTGTATTTCACCTTCTTTGTCAATGCCCATTCTAGAAGATTATACCTATAGAAGATTAAAAATCTTTGGGGCTTCTTTTTTTTACCGTCAACCTATAAAATTAGCTGTCAACCTATAAAATTAGAGACTTTTTTTCAAGACTAGATTTCACTTCAATAGGGGAGAGTTGTGCTTTTCAACGTGGTTCTTTTGTGAATCTTCTGGCTTCATAACAGGCTATTACTTGAGTTTAATTGGACTATGGTATAAGGCCGCCATTACAACCTAACCTAAATCTTTCTTCGTTGCTTGAACACCGCAGTCCTTTCTGGTCTACGTTAATTTGTGGTTTTACAATGGGCCATTTTATTTGAACTCAAGTAGACTTTGGTGTATATGGTCGGCACTACAGCCTATTCTAAATTTTATAAGCAACACTTGATTGTCGCAGGCGAGTACATTGTGGTATAGACACTTTTGCTAATAAGACGCAAAATTTGATAGTTAGATAATAACAATTTGTTTGTATTATTAATTATTTATGAAAATTTACAAGAGTAGAAGAGGATTAAATAAGAAAGGTTATCAAGTTAATTTTGTTGATCTGAGAGAGTCCGATTTTTAGTCCTCTTCCAAAAGTAATTCCTAAATTTACTTTTTAAAATAAAAGTTTTTAAGTTTATTGTTAGGTTCTTGGGTGTTGAAAATGAAGTAGATGCAGATATATACAGCTTTTTGGACTTCACAAGTCTATGATTATTCACAATGAATCGTAGTTCTCGTTCACTTTAATTATTTTTGTCACTAAATGCAATAACCTTTCTATATTTTTCCGATTTTAATTAATTTCAAAAGTTAGTATATAAATTTTCAATGAGATTGAAACGGTTGCAATATATAAAAATCTGATACATAAAGAATAATATAATATTTTTTTAATTTCAATATAAAGATATTACAAGGAAAAATTTAACTTTAACCGTTTATAGATAATCTAATAATGAAGTACTTACTTACATAGTATATAATATACAACACATTAAATTTTATTTTCTATTCTTGTTAGCTCAAGCACTCATGATAAATAATTTTGCTATTAATTTAGGCTTTTTTCTTCGCATGTATCTTAGCCTTATTTATTGTATCTGCTTATGCTAATGTGGCTGTTGCTGTCGTTGTGGCTAATAAGCAACTGCTTTTATTGTATATTGGTTAGTATGTCATAATTTTTTTATTAGTTCGTTGTTTGCTTATAAAAACTAAACGCTCTTCAGATTTTATCGCTGCCAATATTTACTTTCTTCGTATTAAAAAGCTAAAGTCGATGCTAATAGGTGTTCTTTCAAAAGCTTTTAAATCTTGATAAATATTTCGTATTGCGTTTGCACAACAATTATAATCGATTTAATTTTTATGATAAATGTGTGTGTACACAGCTGAGATCTATTAAAATTGTAATTATTATTTTTTACTTTCTGTGATAATTACAATTCATAATTAACGCAAACATAACTACTTCCTCTTTAAGTATAATTATATTGAAACTTATAATGATATAAACTACATATTTTGAAAAAATATTCAATTTTTTTTTTTGAAAATATCATTATATTACATGTGATATATTTTTAAAATAGTTATGAAACAGTAATTAAAAATATTTAAAAACAAATATGAAAGATACAACTTGTGACATTAAGGCATTTATATGTTTTGAAGCCTATTAAATAAAGGTTTTTAAATGCAAGGTGGAAATTTAAACTAACAGTAGAATTTCTATTAAATGATTTTAATTAAAATTTTTTTATTTTTATTTATTTTTATTTATTTTTATTTATATAAAATACTTGAAGATATATCAGGTATGTAGGCATTCTTGAAGCACTTAAATGCCAAGCAATTTCTACTTGCCATTAAACGGTTGCTAAAAACGGTTGCTTAAGCTAATTATCGGTTGAATTTATAGAACAAAATTCTGCTATACAAGCTCATTCCAAAGTCGTCTAGATATACGTCAAACGACTTTGGGGCACTGTAAGTGCGTCCAATATAAAAACACTATAAAAGTAACAACCATATTAATTCAGAGCCAAATGTCAACGTACTATATGCAGATTAGGGCCATGTCGTGAACATTATGATTAAAACTTCTTTGAAGAAGTTCGCCACAGTGTTCAGAAAAATGTACATCACCATATTCTTCCATATGTATATTATTGCATATTTTTTCGAAGTTTTGTTTTTTGATAAGCATATGAAGATTTTAGGGACGACTTTTTTTTATAGTAGCCTTTATTAAGTACATACTTCAGACCTTTCTTGTGTATACAGTCTACAGTACTTCGATACTTTGGAATATTTTTTTAAGGTACAGTACTTCGATACTTTGGAACACTTTTTTTATGATAGTCTTTATAAAGTGCATACTTCAAAACGTTCTTGAGCATAGTGTTGAGTACTTCGAGATGTATTCACATCTCTTAATGAGTCGCAAGTGCTGTTTATCGATAATACATTTAATTATGTATAGAGTTTAATATTTCGGATAGATTTAAATAAATCCAAAAAAGCATTTCCACACAGACTGCTAACGCTTTCTTTAAAAACCATTCAATTCAATAACCAACCAATATTTTTTATCATTATGGTTATTAAATAATATTTATATATTATTTATTTTTATAATTTATTTATTATTTATTTTTATATAATTTATTTATTTTTAATATTTGTTTAATATTTATAAGCCACCAGCAGCATAAATACAAGAAGTACAAGAAATCAGATGTTTAAAAAAGAATATTTCTGTTTCTGTTTAAAAAATAACATATCTGTTTCTGTCCGGTTCTCTAAACTGTTTAAATAAAATTCTTTTACAGATATTAGTTTTGGTAGAACTTTTTATTCCGGATATTAAGGTGAACTGCCATCATTTATTAATTGTAGGGATTCTAATCTGGTTATTAATTGTAGGGATTCTAATCTGGTGCCGTTGTGTTTTTATCAGGTTTAAACACGGTAAATATTACCGTACTAATATAAAAATATTATTTTTTTTATAAATTATAACTTATTAATTATTATTTATTAATGATTAATTATTACTTATTAATGATTAATTATTATTTTTTTAATCATTAATTATTATTTATTAATTGTATATTTATTAATTGTTACTCGTATTTATTAATTATTATTTATTAATTATTATTCATTAATAATTATTCATTAACTATTATTAAATAATTATTGTTTATTAATTATAATTTATTAGTTATTATTTATTAATTATTATTTATTAATTATTTTTTGTTAATTATTTCTTTCAAATTATAATTTATTAATTATTATTATTATTTGTTACCTTGTAGGTTTTTATTTATTGCATATTTACTTTTATTTTTATTACTTTTATTATTTGCATATTATTAATCATTAATTATTATTTATTAATTATTATTTACGAATCATTAATTATTTATTAATTATTGTTTATTTATTAATTATTATTTATTAGTTATTAATTATTAATTATTATTTATTAATTATTATTTATTAGTTATTATTTATTAATTATTATTTATTAATTATTATTTGATAATTATTATTATTTGTTACCTTGTAATTTTTTATTTATTGCATATTTGCTTTAAAAATTATTTTATTTTATAATAAGAAAGTGGTAGTTCCCAACCTATCATACGCTTTCATATATTGAAAAAGGAGTAAAAATTAAAGATTATTTTAGAAATTTATTGGTTTTATCTCAAATTTCATATGATTTTATTATATTATTTTTTTTTGAATATTTTTGATTTTGCTAAACTTTTTTTTTCGCTAATTTTATCAAACTTTCGACACTTTTTAAGTATTAATAATCATTATCAATAATTGTTATCTTTCACTACTTATTGCAAAAATTATTTTTGAAATTAAATTGAATGCTTTTAAGAACATTGGAAAGGTGAAATTGTCCTTAACATTATTTTCGTAATAAAAAAGATACAAATGCTTTCCATTCACTCAAATTTCAATTTCAATTTGAATTTGAATTGCTTGTTATTTTAATTGAAAGTATTGGCGAAATTATTTATTATTTTAAAATTTTTTATTTCTATTTTTATATTTATTTTTGCAATTTTCCTTCACTATTACTCGGGACCAATTAAGTAAAAAATATGCTCACTTGCAATTTCTTTATGTATCTTTTTATGAAGAAATAAATTTACAAACAAAATAATAAAATTAATGTGCGACGTACCCCCAAGTGTTTTATGGCATAAAGTCTAACAAGTATAACCCCATTCAGTAGATCTGACACCACTTCAAATTATACTGATTTTCATGTTGGATTAATAAGAAGGCGTTGTTTGATATATAATTTCTACCTGCACTGAATGAAGTGTTGTGCTGTGATCACAAGTGCCACTTGTGCAGCAACTTCAGCTTCAGCAACTCAGCAGCCTCAGCAGCCTCAGCAGCTTCAGCAACTCAGCATCTTAGCAACTTAGCCGATTCAGGCATCTTAGTTGTATCTTTTTAGCTTTTAACATATGCTAGACTAGATCAAGTGGTTAGATAGAAATTTAAAATACAAAAATACGAATAAAAAAGATTTGAGTGTGTAATGAAGCCTCATGCTCTTTAATGCTGGTTGCAACAGTACGTAGCATAATAGTTGAACGTGGCCTGGCCAAAAGTGACATCGGCGTTTTGCGGATCTTCTGGATTTTTAACTGTTGTAATATTTTAACAAAAAAATATGTTATTTTTTATTTTTATTTTTGACAAGTTTTGTTTTTAAGTAAAAATGGAAAGTGGTTTCGTTGTTAAAATGCGAATAATACTGAAACTGTAGTACATGTGCATGCGTAATAGCAAATATTGAAAAAAAAAAAACTGTGGAACAATAATTTATTTTTATCTACTAAAAACTTAAGATAAATAATTTTGTTGTTTAAAGTTAGAATTCAAATAAAAAAATATACCGTATTTTACAAATGATAATTTTAATGAGGCTAGCATGAGTTTATACCATTTCAGCAAACCAATGTTTTTATTATATGGGTTGGGTACCTATTTTGGTTGAGTTAGCTATACGAATAGAATACTTTGATATGTTAGATCAATGGTGCTATGAAAATACTTGTGCTCAACTACACATATGACATGGTTCACCTACAATCAGATTAGAATTAATTTGTCTTGATCACTTTTCCCTGTCCAAAACAGTTACTGTACTGATGGAAAATTGTTTAAAAGGTATATTGTATATAATAGGTAAGAAGGAAAAAATGTAGCTAATAATATGCTATCTAGACTAGAACGATTCCTTCTCAAATATCTATGTAATATCAAATTTTAAAGTTTTAAGGACTTTTTAATAATGGTTTTTCTTTCAAAAATACATTTTCTCCACAAAAAATTCATTTAATTAAGCTAGGGTGCTTTAAAACTTATATATGGACCTACTTCTTAGGACCTATGTAAGATTTTCTTTCATAAGATGAGTTACCATTTCCAATTATATACCTATTTATCAATGTACATTGTGACCGAAAAGTTTTCGGAGGTTCTCATTTAAAATTCGCGCGCTGTATATTTTTCGATATTTTAAGTTTATGTAGTTTGGCAGCACTGTCCTTAATTACTATGCCAAAAATGAGCGCGATCTGTCGGACAGTTCGTTTACGGCAGCTGTTGAAACCAGTTCACCTCAGTAGTGCGTTGCGAAAAAAACAATGGAAAAAAATATTGAACAAAGAGTTTGCATCAAATTTTGTTTTTCGAACGAAATTTCGTGTGCAGAATCGTTGCGAATGCTACAAAAGGCTTATGGGGAATCAGTTTTATCGAAAACTCAAGTTTATGAGTGGTACAAAGCCTTTCAGGACTGTCGTACGACCGTCGAAGACATGCCGCGTTCTGGACGACCTTCGACCTCTACCACCGACGAAAACATTGAAAAGGCAAAGGAAATCGTGTTCAAAAATCCTCATGTGAGTGTTAGAGAGATAGCACGAGAGCTAGGCATCGGTCGTGAGATGGCTCGTTTGATTTTGGTGGACAATTTGTGTATGCGACGTGTCAACGCCCGGCTTGTTCCGATTCACCTCAATTTGTTCAACATTATCAACGATTTTAAGGCCAAACATTCAATAAATACCATCGAACAGCCACCGTATTCACCTGATCTTGCACCGTGTGACTTTTTCCTGTTTCCCAACCTCAAATTACCACTCAGAGGAACGCGTTTTGAATCCATAGAAGACGTAAAACAGAATTCGCAGAGGGAACTCAAAGCCATACCGGAAAGCGCCTATAAAAAATGTTTTGATGATTGGAAGAAACGTTGGATTTGTGTATCGCTTCTAATGGAGCATATTTTGAAGGAGATAAAATAAATATTGATGAAGATTAAGAATTTTGCGTTTTATTTAAAATGCAAGGAAACTTTTCGGTCACAATGTAGTCTGCAATCAATAATATACAATTTACTTATATCATTATTTCTAAATTTTTTGTGTTTGAAAAAAAAAAGTTTCGAAAAAATTAAATCACATACTTAACTCTGTGATAAATATATGAAGTATAATGTAATATTTTCTTTTACACAAATCGAACATTTGCTGAAAATATGAAATTTAAGCAAATGGTAAATGGTAAATCTTTTGTTCTGCCTCAATACAATTCGTATTTTATTAATAATCAATTTATATTTTTTATTCATAATCTTATTTGTAAGTACATTTATTGTTTATTAAAATGAACTCAAAACTTTAAATTGGAACCCATTCATAGATTCTTAAAATTTAATTTCGCACATATTCTTATTCTTTTTTACAATTAGCTGCAGATAAAATTAGCTATATTATTCCTCACAAAACTTCTTTAGGTTTCTCGTAAATAGATACAAGTATTGCCAGTCAGCTGAAATCAGTTCTTATACCATCAAACCTTTGGGATTAAGGACACCAACCATTATCTTTCTATCTGTATTTTCGATGCATTCAATGATTGTGGCTGCTACATTGCCAGCACATCTGATTCTCTGAGAGGTTCATTTGGTTTATAATTTTTAAACATTTTTGATTATTGAGCACTCTTTTGCTCTCCAGTCTTTTTTTTATTTTTCTTTGTATTTAATGACATGATAACTGCTGCTTTGAAAATAATAATATAAGAAATATATTAATATTCTAAGTATAGATTTTTAAGATTATTATATATTCTAAATATTAGGAATATTCATTTACTTGCAGTCTTTTGTTTTGATCTAATGACATAGTGAAAATGCGGTTAAGTTCCCGAAGTATAACCATGAAGTAAAAAATTGTAATATTTAATAAAAAAGGAACCCATGGAGTAGTAGGGAACCGCCCTATTTCGTGTAAAACGTACCCGCTAGAAAAATAAACAGCCAAGAGTTTTGGTTACGTTGACATAAAGAGTTAATGTACAAACGTGTTTAAAGAAACTGGTGCTGGTTTGATTATACACTATGAAAATTTCAAGATAATCCATCATGGTATAGCCTGATATGGGACAAAATAGTTCCATAAAATTGGGTCTGTTTATAACCCAACCAACTGGTAATACTACATTCAACCTTTTGTTGGGTAATAAAGCAAAAAAAACATCTTTTGAGATATTTGTAGACACAGACTCGTACTTAAATCATGACTGTATCAAAAGAAAGTTCGCAACCATCAAAGCATGATCTGATATGTGAAAAGTCATTAAAAATCGCTGTAATAGACTTGAAGATGATATAAAAAAAAGATATTACGTTTCTATATATATAAAATTTGTTAAAATAGAATTAAAATGTATTGAAAAATTTCAAAATTTGCTCCATTGTACTTCTATTATTCAAGAAACACAATGCACTTAACAATTTCTATTTGGTACTCTGTGAACTTGTGTCTGCCAGGCAGAATTTTTGAATATTTTAAGGGAGTGGGCGCGGTTGAAACTTGCAAAACAATAGAAGATTTTATGTAAAAGATGCATGTTTGGAGACGTGTTGGCAAGATACGACAAAACTACTCGACAAAAACACTTAATGCTTTATATGTTCATACTACAAGTAGCAAAGAATAAATATAAATGTACTTTCTTTCAATTGATAATACAATGATATTCATTATTACCGTCAAACTAACAACCGCAGTTAACAATCATTAAAATTACATTCACAAAAACTTAAGAAAATTTACTTTAATTTAAAATAAGTTTTTATAGTCTTGTAAGAAAAAAAATTAACCTTCTCTTTTATTAATACATTGCAGATGGAAGAAATAACCGAAGGCATAGAAACTATTGAGTTGGCAGTTAATGATGAACCATGTTTAATTTCAAATGGCACGAATTTAGATACAAACAATGTGTCGCACCTCAATTCAAATGCACATGAATCACTGCATGCATCTAATACTAATATTGCCCTGATGCCCATGTCTAGAATGTTATCGGTTTTACGCACAAGCATAGAACATACGAAATCTGATTACATTACTAATCGACGTCCCAGCGTTGACAGTATGTTACAGACGCAGCAATCACAGGCGTACATGCCAAGTCCCACGCATAAATCGCCATTGAATTTTAATGCTACACAAGCCTGCAGTCCTAGTGTCAGTGAACGACGTAATTCTGGTAGCGCAGTACGTCGCTCATCAATAACTACACCTGACAGCGGCATCGCTAGTCACACACACTCTGCACAATTTACGCAAACGTTAAGTCCTCATAAAAATATATTTTCACCTACACCTACACCTGCGGTTGTAAAAAGTTTTTCTGATAAATCTGTCAACTCTTCGCCAAAGCATATGGTTTCGTCGGTAACATCGCCGATTGAATCCATGAGTTTCATGACTAGAGAACATGTCTTAAAGCAGGAAATTGATCAGTTACAAGAGAAACTTAAAGATACTGAAGAACGTTTACAGTCTTTGCGCATACAGCATGACTCTTTAGCGCATTTGCACCGTGATTTGCGTGACAATAGTTCACATTTACAGGAGGAATCGGAAATGTTGAAATTAGATGTGCAACACTTGACAGAATGTGCAAACGTTTTGCGTACGGAACTGAAAGCAGCGCGTAATGATCGCAGTGAAGCTTTGGAATTACAGAAAGCATTGCAAACAGAACTAGAAGAAACTCGACAAGACAAAAAACGTGCACAAGAACTGAAAGAAAAAGATACTAAAGTTATACAGGATTTGCAACGACAATGTCGGGAAATGGAACGTATTTTGATGCGTAAACATCCTGACTCTGTTTCCGCATTGATAGGTGTGTCATTATTTAGTTGAAGATTGCTTAACTCTGTTTTTTAAATATCATGTCTTTTCTATTATAGTTGCTTCCAAAAATCCTGGAAAATGTACTAGCAACGATCAAGAGAATTTAAATAGTCGCAAACTATTGGAACAACGTATAGCACAATTGGAGGCAGATGCCAAAGCACAGGATCTCAAAGCACAACAAATACTGGCCAACGTACAAGCGCGCTTCAACTCAGTACAAGCAAAATATGAAACACATATTGCTGATTTAGAAACACAAGTCTTAAGGTAAGTTGTTCTACAATAATTTAAAAATTTATTTGTGTGTAAACGAATTCTTCTTCACATACATAATTGCAGTTTACAAGAAATCAACACAAAATTAAATGAAAAGATAGAATCTCAAGTGCGTACACTCGATTATTTTGTTTCGAAAAAATCTGAGCAGTACTACAATAATTCTACACAAACTGATGATATTAAAATTGTTGAAGAAGAGACAGAAAACACCAGTTCCACAGTGCGAGTAACTACGTCGGCCTGCACACAAACAGCCAACACAAAAACTTCTACACGAGATCATAGCACAAATACCATCGGCACTTCTAATCAGCATTCAGCAAGCTCCAGCACAAGTAGCACCGCAAATTCAACGCCAAATAATTCCAGGCCCAATTCGAAACAAAGTGGCCTACGCAAGCCCAATATGGCAATCTCCAATGCACTTGCCTCCAAACTGCCGGTTTCTCATTCAGATTCCACCATTTCAATGTCTGCCTATCACGCCGCTGCAAAAGAAGATGCACATCTTTTGGCTACCATACGCGGTATGCGCATTGATTTGGCCATTAAAGATAAGGCCATGCAGCGCTTGACACGTGAACTTGATGAATGCAAAAAGACCATCAAAAAGTTGCAAAGAGAAAAGGACGGTGAGTTCAGATTTCTATTATTAATTTTTTTTATATTTAAAATATTTTGCTACAGTTTTCGTTTTAAATTAAATTCATTTTCTCTTCATTTGCATTATAAAACGTAACAAAATAAAATCTTTTAAATATGCAAAATTTTAAACATTAAATACATTTTGTTTGTTAATAAAAACAACATAAACATCAAATTATCAAATCAAATTAGATAAAATATTTGATTAACTATTAAATATTTGAAAAGATTTCATTTCTTTAGTATACAGATTGTTTTAAATAATATAATTTATACATATAGTTTCGTTACCTACAATATGTGTGTTTGTATATAAATTCAGATATAGATCTAGATTAGCGATGGTCATGCAGTGGCTCAATTCAATTATTCTGTTATCTATTGATATATTTGTAAATCACAATTATAAGCACTCCAGCAACAACAACAATAATGATAATCACGTAAAACAACACTAGAACAGCGTTCCGTGGTTTATAATAATTTTTGCTTATTCATATGTATTTGTCTCTGTAATACCATTTATTATTCGTCCTTACATAATTCCTGTTCTGATACACCTAATATGATTAAGCTTATAAAAAAAAGTTACCTACATGTCTTAACAAAAGTAGAGCTATGATACGCAACTTGCAATACAATGCTCATCCACAAGCACTAAAAATTTACGCAAATAACTACTGTTCCAATTAACAATCAAAAGTAGAAATAACAGGGGGAATCAGTAGCATATACTGAAATCCGTTTTGGTGTTATGAATTTTGAATATGAGTAGGTATATAATTTTGTATTTATTGTGAATATTGTTATACTGCCCCTTTAACATATTTCTGTGCCCACCACTGATCTAGAAAGTATTATCCGTTTATAATAAAGAATATTGTACTATTATCGCTTTCTAGCTTATTTACTATAGTCATTTGTTTTAATAGATATTAATTTCATTAAAGCATTAAATTAAAAATCTATAGTATAGACATCTATTATAAAACATGTAGTTTCCGTAACAAAACAGTTAATAGTAAACTTCAATTTACGTTTTTGCAAATATTGGTAAAAAGTATAGGTTATAACATTTTTATTTACAGTTCATATTTAAAGTTACTGTGATATCGAAAATCATTAATAAAAATTTTTAGTTGGTACATCGAATACACGATATATAGGTAAAAGTTTTTACTTCTGAAGCTCCCACATGTAATGATATTAAATCGAAGATGGAACTTTTACAAATCAAAAGATCCATCAAGTGCTATTTAAATGCAAGATCCAAGACGGACCTGTTACAAATAAAAAAAAACCCGTCAGGTGATACATAAATAAAAGTTTTAACTTTAAGAACTCCTACATATAACGATATCAAATCGAAGGTACATTTGTTACTTGCAAATCAATTGACATCTTTATGAATGCAGATGAAGTTGTAAACTATAATATTGAGTTCTTAATTCTTGTTAATCAAATTATTAGACTTAATTTTTAAAATAATTAAAATAATATAACATAGCGATTAAATTATCTACGAAAATTGGTCGTCAAACAGCACTTTGGATTAGATATCACAAGGAATCCGTAAGCTCAGTGAGTTGATTAAATAGACCTCATTAATATGATCTTAGATTAGATATTAGAGGTTATTTCAGCAGCAACTGGTTATCCATCTAAAACCACTTATATTTTAAGACGACCAAGGTTGACGATTCACCTAAATAAATTTGATGAACTGATTTAATTCAATGAAAGATAGAGAGAGGTTTTTGATTATAGTAAAAATATCTATTTGTAAATTATGTTTTCCATATGAAAAAAAATTTATTTCAAATTGAAAATGGGGCGATAGTGACAAAAAAATTGATATCCTATGAAATTTTTTTATTTTTAGTCAAATGAGTTCTTGGTACGTTTCAGATATTGCCACATATCCATCATCAGTGAGATTTGGAAGTATTTATTAGTCTTATTGTAATTTTAGACTTTAAATGTCAGAAACTTAATCCACAAAGCGCTTGTACTTGCTGTGTTATATAATGGGTGTTTTCATGAGAATATTAAACTGTTAAGACATTTTAGCTTAGTAGTGTTTGGAAATTCATTATAAATCGAATAACACTAGAACAACGTTTCCAGATTGTGAAAATTTATTTTGAAAGAAATTAATGTGTTTGCAAAGATCATATCAAAGAATTGTGTTTAGTGATGAAGCTCATTTCTAGTTATTGACATAGGTCAATAAGCAAAATTGCCCCATATGGAGTGAAGATAATCCTCAATCCGTTAACGAATCACCATTATATCCATTACAATTGACTGCTTGGTGTGGTTTACAAGCTGACGGCATTATCAGTCCGTTTTTTTTGTTTTTGTTCCAGAAATTAATCAGTTAAGTACCGACAACATTTCGCATTTGGTCTCAACAAGCCGACGACGGCACAACTTCCCATTTTTAACAATCAATTAATTGCGATATCAATTAGGAATCAATTTTATTTCCAGAAGTGATCCTGTTATCTGGCCCCCTCGTTCGTATGATTTAACGACTCTCAATTACTTTTTATGGGGCTATGTTAAGTTATTGGTTTATGCCAACAAACCAGTAACTCTTGAAGCATTAAAAGCCAATGTTTACGTCACACATTTAGAGACACATTTATTACAGAAAATAGTCAAAAATAGAACTGATCGAATGGACTATGTAACTTGAATTTACGGCGTTCATATATCGGAAATCATATTCAAAAAATAAATGTTATGAGAAATTATCTACCAGATTATAATAAGATAAATTTCATTTTCACAATATTTTTGTCTTGTGTTATGACTTTGAGTTCTTATGCAGCTAAAAAAAACAATTGATATAAGAACTAACACATAAATCACAGCTATATAAATTAACTAATCTAATTAACTAAAACTAATCATTGGACAATTTTTTTTTGTAAGAAATAACACTAATGTTTGTAGAATGCATGTTTGCGCGCTTACTTTAGACTGCTTCAATCTTCACTCTAGTTTATAAGGGAGTTTGTATTTATAGGAGACGAAAAAACATTTGTTCAAAGATCTATTTAACAGACGCTAATGGACATACTTCGTACGAAAAAAGAAATCATTGTAAATTGTTTTTTTTTATCAAGATTCAACACTATTATTTATAGAATATATGTTGGTACACTTACTTTAGACCGCTTGCAATCTGTTCTCTTGTGTATAAGGGAGTTTGTATTTATAGGAGACGAGAAAACATTTGTTTAAAGATCTATGTAACTGAAGCTAATGGGCATACTTAGTACAAAAAAAGAAACCAGGAGGCTATATTAGTTACATTGCAGATATAAGAGCGTGTCTTTAACGAGCTTTCACTGTAGTTTGATTCCCTTAACACTATTTTTGATTCAGTGCCAGAATTAAAGAGAAAAATACACTCCTACAACTAAAACATTAAAATGGAAATTAAATGGAAAAGCCTATATTACACTTTACCTATTAAACACAACTTTCTGTAGATAATCGATTAAGGCGCCAATTCATTATCTCTTAATTAAAACATTAATTTAATTTATTTATATTAAAAGCTCATATATTATTTTTACAAAAACATATTGTATCATTTTCGCACACATCATAATTTATTACTTTATATTTAAAAACAACAGCAACAACAGCAACAACAACAACAATAATAATAACAATAACAATTTCATGTTTTTTGTTTTTGTAGCAATTAACGATTTATAGTTTCAATTTCGTTAAGTGTGTAATTTCTTAAATACCCGATAGGGATAGAGCCTCTCATACAAATGCGCATTTACGGCCGGTTCAAACATGGTTTCAAGTGATTTACGGACTTTCTCTGCGCAAGTGGTGAAGGCACGTACAAATGGGGCATCGATTACTGCTGGTACAAAATGTTCATATCAATAAAAATTAATCACTGACTGACTTGACTGAATATGCTTTGACAATCCGAGCTTGTCTCGCGAAGTGATTTTGTTTGTAGCCGTTATCAGTGCGAACCAATCCAGTGGAGGTGGAGTGTGTAGGGTGTGTGAATGTGTGAATATGTGAATATGTGAAGATTTGAAGAAGTGTGAGTGATGGCATGTGTAGCTCGGTTTTTTATATGATAATCGGGCATTTAACTGATAATGTTTTGCTATCACGTAGAAACGCACCTACGATACGTGTCGCATTCCGAATACGCCGCCAACTTAGTGACGTTATGTCACTGGATAGTCGTTCAATTGATCATCTTTCCAATGGTTTTTTTTTCTTCGTATGCTTACTTCTTCACTTTTTTCTATTGTACCTTTCTTTTTAAACTATTTTAGGTTTGTCGCAGTGCTTCTTAAAAATATTTCCAACATTTAATTGTGGCAGCAAGAAAACTGAAACTGAAAGCGAAAGTCGAACTTTTGTATTTTTTAAGCTTTAATTAATGATCGTTACTAATTTTATAAAAAATTATGCATTTACAATGCGATTAAATTAAATTATGTAACATTATTAATTTGTAGAAATTAGCTATAAATTTATTTGTTTATTTTTTTTATTTTTTTTATTTTTTTTAATTTTTTTATTTTTTTTATTTTATATTATGTAATAAATTTTTTTTCTTATTTGTGTTGCCTAGTTTATTATGATAATTAAAAAAATTTAAATATTACAACATTAAAATTCTTGTTATAATATTTGAGATAATTTATTATTATAATTTTAGTCTTGTGCATATAAGATAATGTCAATGTCATTGTCTAGCGTACTCACAATGTAGGTTAAACATGCTTGAAATTTATTCCTCGCGGGGATCTTAGTCGATTGTAGTCCACTGTAAGAACACTTTATTGTTAAACAGACCAGTTTATTATAATCTCTGTAGTATAATTAACAATAAGCAATTATTTTGTTTAGCTACTACGGAGTACATGGATTATGTGCAGTGATATACGAATATACACATATGGTATTTATGTGTACTGGTTCAAATTAAGTGTTTATTTCAAGAAGGTTCTCGGTAAATTTTCTTCTTAACCTTGCAAAGAAAAAAGTCTCAGTCGAAAACCAATTACAAGTAGGTCTGGATAATTATAAAGTCGGTTTTGTTTTTTTAAGAATTTTGACTTTTATTTTGAACGTTATTTTTAGTATATTTATACACATATTACCCCAAATTCACTTTTGCCTTCATCAGGAAGGAAATTAAATAATTATGTTTTCAATTGTCATTGTGCTTCTTAATTATGAATGTTGAACTATTGCATCTATCTAAGTCTCACGTGACTGTAGTTTACAATTTCAAAGAGGCTTTAAATCACTATTACAAATCTGAAGCATATTGTTTAATAACAACCTAATACTTCAACTTACGATTTAAATTAAGTTTCGTGGTTTAAGGCCTAAAATATTGCAGTGATCAAACTAGCATTGTTCTTTCAGACGAATTTACTCTTCAAGTAAATTTACTCTTCAAGTATTTTGTCTCAACAATGAGACGAGAGGAGTCAAGGTCGTCTGTATTGTCCTAGGTATAACATTTCTATTGAAACGCCAATGTGACTACTTGTTATTAATTTAAACTTTGCTGTTTATTTAAATATAATATTGTTAACATGAATCTTTTATTAAGACTAAATTGAAATACAATAAAATGATTAAGCACAAAATGCATTGACAAATGAATGATGTTGCCAGATTGATATATTTGTTCCTTGTTAATTTAACACAACAAATATAATATAATAGTTAAATCGATGAAATCTAATCTGATTAAATCTGATGAAGTTTGCAAGTCAAAAAAAGTTGTTTACGTTCTCATATTTAATTAAAAAGTTCTGCGAAGAGTGACACAATTTCAGAAATATGTGGCAATTCAATGGTTTGAATTAATTAAGTTTAATATGAAGCCTTTGATGCCATATCCGACTTAACGTCTGTGAAATGATTTAAAATCCTATAAAACATACTAAACTAAACTAAACTTCTAAGTCAGCGTTTAATTCATATTTGGCAGATACGAGTTCAACCTTTGGTACTGGCAGTCTTAAAAATTGATTCAGGAAAAATTCAATATAAGAAATAATTTCAAGACCTCTGATGATGGGTAATTTAACAATATTCAAAACTGTATATTCAAGATATATATATTCAAGATATGTATATTCAAGATGTATGGTCAGCCAAAAATTCAATTAATTAAAATAATATAAAAGAATTTTTGTTGTTGTAATTCACTACTTTTCGAAACCTCTCTAACAAATACAATAGTTTCTATTATGTAAAATAGTCACTAACGTCATAACTGACGTTAAATAACAATAAAATAATATAAGTTTTAAAATTGTGGCCCTCGAGAAATTGGTCTATCTCTATTAAGCTACATTGTATTTGAAATATTGGAAAAAGCTGTTAAGAATATTGAAATCAATCGATATATCTCCTTTATCTTATTATTTATAATTATTACCAATTATCACTATTGGTGTATTAGAAAGAGCTTTTAAGATGTTCGAAATTTATTGAAATGCTTTGTT
>NC_051846.1:171879158-171886236 GCF_002237135.1 Teleopsis dalmanni
AATAAAAATAAAAATAAATAAAAATAAAAAACTTTTAATTGAAATCCTATTTTTAGTTTAAATTTTCACGTTGATTTAAAAACTTTTATTTAATAGGCTTTAAAACATATAAATGCCTTAATGTCACAAGTTGTATCTTTCATATTTGTTTTTAATTCATTCATATATTTTCAATTACTGTTTCATAACTATTTTGAAAATATATCACATGTAATATAATGATATTTTCAAAAAAAAAAAATTGAATATTTTTTCAAAATATGTAGTTTATATCATTATAAGTTTCAATATAATTATACTTAAAGAGGAAGTAGTTATGTTTGCGTTAATTATGAATTGTAATTATCACAGAAAGTAAAAAATAATAATTACAATTTTAATAGATCTCAGCTGTGTACACACACATTTATCATAAAAATTAAATCGATTATAATTGTTGTGCAAACGCAATACGAAATATTTATCAAGATTTAAAAGCTTTTGAAAGAACACCTATTAGCATCGACTTTAGCTTTTTAATACGAAGAAAGTAAATATTGGCAGCGATAAAATCTGAAGAGCGTTTAGTTTTTATAAGCAAACAACGAACTAATAAAAAAATTATGACATACTAACCAATATACAATAAAAGCAGTTGCTTATTAGCCACAACGACAGCAACAGCCACATTAGCATAAGCAGATACAATAAATAAGGCTAAGATACATGCGAAGAAAAAAGCCTAAATTAATAGCAAAATTATTTATCATGAGTGCTTGAGCTAACAAGAATAGAAAATAAAATTTAATGTGTTGTATATTATATACTATGTAAGTAAGTACTTCATTATTAGATTATCTATAAACGGTTAAAGTTAATTTTTCTTTGTAATATTTTTATATCGAAATTAAAAAAATATTATATTATTCTTTATGTATTAGATTTTTATATATTGCAACCGTTTCTCTCTTTGAAAATTGATATACTAATTTTTGAGATTAATTAAAATCGGAAAAACATAGAAAGATTTTTGCATTGAGTGACAAAAATAATTAAAGTGAACGAGAACTACGCTTCATTGTGAATAATCATAGACTTGTGAAGCCCAAAAAGCTGTATATATCTGCATCTACTTCATTTTCAACACCCAAGAACCTAACAATAAACTTAAAAATTTTTATTTTAAAAAGTAAATTTAGGAATTACTTTTGGAAGAGGGCTAAAAATTGGACTCTCTCAACCAAAAATGAAAGTTTTTTCACAAATGAAAAAATGGACAGATCAACAATATTAACTTGATAACCTTTCTTATTTAATCCTCTTCTACTCTTGTAAGTTTTCATAAATAATTAATAATACAAACAAATTGTTATGATCTAATTATCAAATTTTGCGTCTTATTAGCGAAAGTGTCTATACCACCATGTACTCGCCTACGACAATCAAGTGTTGCTTATAAAATTTAGAATAGGCTGTAGTGCCGACCATATACACTAAAGTCAAGTGTTGCTTATAAATTTTATAATAGGCTGTAGTGCCGACCATATACACCAAAGTCTACTTGAGTTCAAATATAATGGCCCACAAATTAACGTAGACCAGAAAGAACCGCGGTGTTCAAGCAACGAATTTATTCGTCTACGACAATCGAGTGTTGCTTAAGATTTAGGTTAGGTTGTAATGGCGGCCTTATACCATAGTCCAATTGAACTCAAGTAATAGCCTGTTATGAAACCAGAAGATTCACAAAAGAACCACGTTGAAAAGCACAACTCTCCCCTATTGAAGTGAAATCCATACACTTGAAAAAGTCTCTAATTTTATAGGTTGACAGCCTTGACAGGTCGGTAAAAAAAGAGACCCAAAGATTTTTAATCTTCTATAGGTATAACCTTCTAAAATGGGCACTGACAAAGAAGGTGAAATACAGATTCTTATTCCTCATCGTAACCTTAACCGCGACAGAAGTAATTATATTATGGAAGTGTTGTATATATTTGCTATTAATGTTTCCCATCAATCATAGGGACATAGGTAGACAGAAAAACGAGAAAGAAAAAAATTATTTTTGTAATAATAACACATAAGAAGAAGAGCAAAAGTGGAAGGCGTTTCAAAGCTATTAGGACTTCTTTTTTATGTGGAATTATTTACTGTAAATATTTTATTTGCTAATGATTATTAATATTATCTTAAATATGAAACTTTTATTTCATATTGAGAGTTTTTATACAAATGTAAAGTACTTAAAATCAATTTATAATCTAAAATTTAAAATATATTGTTAAGAATAATATTCTGTTGAGGACAATAACACGCTTTTTGCTTCCTAGACGTCTCCTGTTGATATCTCACCTGGGACAATCTTGATTAAGTGATTACTGTAGGATTAGCTCAAATGTTGGTCCCATGGATTTCATACATTTTACGTAACATATATAACATAAATGGCGCTTGTTTAGTAACAGCACCGTTTGGATTATATCCAAAACAGTTGAATTTCTTTGTCATTGCTCTTTGTAGGTGTATATCTGCAGATTTAAATATTAAGAGGATTCTGATTACACCAGAGTAGTGAAGCTAAACAACAGTCATATATATCGGCGTTAAAGGAAGTCGGCATGTAAACTATGTTTTATTTGTTTAATTAATAGTGAAAGAATTTAAACACATTAAAACTTGATAGAAGTAATTTTAGTTTCTTCTTTTTATCGAATTAATTAAAAACATGATTTTAAAATAATTTAATAATTGTTTTAAAATATTTTTAAAAATACAATACTTAATCTTTCTGTTTTAAAGATATTAAAGAACAAATAATATTATATAAATATAGGTGTATATATATATTAAATCCTTTAACTCCTAGGAGGAGCATAGGAAGAAAAACTCCTACCCGCACGCTACGGCGGCGCTCATATCCTTTATAAGGAGTACTGTCACAATAATTTCTGTCAGTCTGGAGGCAACAGTTGGCAGCCCTTACACCAGAATCGGATGCGGTAGGCCAATCACCTGCCAATCTTAAACCAACTGATTAACAAAACCACATTATATAAATAATAATTACAAATATAAAAATATTTAAGAACTAAAAGTATTCCTTTGCAATAAACAAATCATGCCTTATAAGAATGTAGACCAAGTAATCATCACATACTATTTCTGTTTACATAAAACTTATCGATGACTTTGATAGAATATTTACAATATTGTGTAAAAGTAAATAAAAATTTTCATAGTCGTAGTAAAATAATAAATCTTTCTTATAAAGTTAAAGGCATTTTAATGCATTTTTTTATAAAATACCTATTTGCGTAAACTAGATTAGCTAATTTAAAAAGAAAAGAACAAATAAATAATAGCTAGAGTGAAGGAAAATATTTGAACACCTAGTCAGCAACTTTAAAAGATTTAAGTGAACTTAAAAGCAAATCTTCGATTATATTAACATATGTAGTGTCTTCAAGAGGATGACTTATGGATGAAATGTGTTTAAGTGGGTATACATAAAGAATAACTGTCAGGAACGACTGTTGCCTACTTGAAGAAAAATTTTTAAGATTGTTTATTATTTACTTATCGGACAGTTATGTTAAAGCAAATATTGCTTTTGCAAAAATATTTAAATGAAAATATTATTCACTTCAATCGAATTGTGAAAATTAAAATGAAAAGTAAATAATGTGTAAATTATAAGAATATAAGGAAATGATTAAATGAAAAAATAATTAAATATCTTTATTAACAGTTTTGAGAACTAGACAATTTTTTAGAAATTTAATAAAATATTCTATCTGTACCAAGCTCCTGCTGTTGGTGATTTATTGTTGAAATTACGTGTATGAGATTGTATCTATTAGCATTCTTGTACAATTGATAGCAAAAATTTGGAATAATGTTAATTTTTATACTTAAAAAATTAAATTATAAATTACTATTAAAAACCCTCTTAGTCAAATATGTTAAACAAATCTTCTTAGTTTTTACAGCAAATTTCTTTTAAACTCTGACTTAGCTTTCTATGCAAATCTAAAATTGTTGAAGTAAAAGAAATAAATTGAAGAAATAGATTTCACCAATTGATTATATCAAAAACAATATTCCAACACCAAAAATCTGCCAAAATACTAATAAAATTCAGTATACTTCGTTTCATATTGGGCTATATTCTTCTCAAATATAAGCAATCCAATGATATTCCAGCCTTTCTATAAAAAGATATATTGAGATCCTCAATAGACCTATATTTGATGATTACTTTTTCATGCAAGACATATTTTTTTACTAGGAAAAATTGGTTTTCTCATGAACTAAGTATGTGATCAAAATTTTGATTTTAATTTTAGCTTTAACAGCTAAAACATAATAGAGTTCAACCGGTTTGGAAACGTATAGTAACAGCTGTTCTTATCACATTATAGATCTATATATTACTTTTGTACAGTAAAAGTTTTGTTAAAAGGAAAAATAAAATACAAGAAACGGTGGGTATCAGGTTTCCGGCAGTAATGGAAAGGAAAAAATAATGAATTGCTATCGTAAGCTCGTAGCTAGAAGGTGGCCTAAGATCGTTCAACTCCTTTACCTCTCACAACAGTTAATATTATTATTGAAAGAATAACAATATTTCCACAAAATTTATTTTTGATCCTAAAAATACAGCGAAATTTGATAAATACAGGCAGATACAAAGACATCAGATCCATTATATTATAAAGCCCCGTATTCAGTTATTCTTAGTGTGACTTAAAACTGTCCACAGATAAAATAGAGTAAAGGTGCTGATTCACCAACTCAGACATCTGAATATCAAAAACAAAATTTAATGCATCATTAAACAAACTGAGTGCACTCAAATAAATAAATTTAGATGATTTATTTTATCATTATTTGATTTTCAAACTGCAAGATACTCTCAAAATAAATATTAATTATAAACAACTATGTCTGAGTATGGACGTGTATCACCTATTAAATGCAACTATGGCTAACCAAAAAATTGGTTGGAATTTGTACTGCTAGTACTCTTCGGGTTGAATAAAAAAATATATGTTAAGATAGACTGAAATTGTACAAGGGAAAAGATGTTAGGTTTTATCATGGCTTCGCTAGACCACACATACTTATCTGTAGAAAGTCAGTAAACTAAAAGGACTTGGATTTAAAAGTTTTGTTGTATCCACCATAGATGCTATAATAATACCGTCAAATTACCTTTCATTTGGACTTTCAGAAGTCTATTTTCATGTATAAAATTTATTTTAAACGAATATTTTAAAAACATCTACGGCAGTTTATCAAATATAAGAATTCTACTTTAAAGTAATGTTGATATTAGCCAGAAAATTAAGGATAATTATAGAAAAAGTTGTCTATATTTTAATTAATAATAGCGTTCATGAAAAAAAAATTTGTTGACTTAAAACAACCAAAGAATTTTTGTTTATTTAATATTTATTTATTGTTAATTTAATTATTTATTGTTTATATAATTAATATAATATTTTTTTAATATTAATGCATCTACGATAGTTTTTCAAAGATAACAATTCCACAATAAAATGAATTTAGCCAAAAAAAATTAAAGATAATTTTGGAAAAAGTCTACATCTACATCTTCTACATCTTGATTAATAGAACGTTTTCTGGTGAGACCGTTTCCGAAAAAAGAATTTTTTGACTTAAAATACCGAATAATTCTTGTTTATTCAATAAATTATTTAAATACACTAAAATAAAATAAATTAATATTTTTTTTAATATTAATGTTATTAATTTTAATTTTAATATTATAATTATAATATATATATAAATTTAAAATATAAAAATTATTTATATGTCATTATATAATATTATCTTCACAATATTATTAAATTATTATAAGAATTTGTTTATTCTTCTTTGAATAAGCATGTCATTAATAAATTAATTTTATAATAATTTATAATAATTAATGTTTTAATGACCAAAAAAATTTTTTATAATAATAATTAATTCACGGGCTAATGGTCAGTTATTAAATAAAAAAAAAAAAATTTTATTATTGGATAATAAAAAATGTTAATAAAACTAAATAATAAAATTTTTTTTTTTTATTATAATAATTTATAAATAATTCTTTATATTGTATAATGAATTTAAATTTATGTTTAATAATTATATAATGATAATGTAATTTATAATTTATAATTATTTATAAAAATAATAATATTGTAAAAATAATAGCTTAATTTAAGTTATTTTTGAAGAATTCATATACTATAGCAAATTGTCATATCAAATAATATACTTTTTAGTTTTTGGACAAAATATGATGTTAAGAGTATATATTGTATTTTATAGTTTTCAAATTTGCTACTGAATGCTTTGAAATTTTTTCCTCATTTATATAGAAATGAAAAGAATTATACATTCATGTCACAGCTTCATGCAAACAATTACTTTGCTGGACCTATTTTAATACACAACATATCTGTAATAATTTATGCATCAAAAGAAAGCGACAAAGCTCTCAAATCATTTATAGTAGCAGAGCATAAGAGAGGCTTTTACCCAACTGCACCGACTATTGCAAGTACTGCGACTTAAGCCAAGTTTAAAGCTATAATGTTGTCGGTTTAAATAATTTAGTCGTTTAGCATAATATTGCGTTTCATTTCTGAAACTTAAATATGTAAATATAATATATTTTAAAGTCATTATATTCGCTCTCTTGGTTTAGCTATTAGTTTAGGCCAGCACTGGTTAAGAGATCGAACGCATACAAACATGTATGGTGTTGGAAGTTGACCAGAGTATGGCTCATGTGTGCGCATATTCGCCCGCATTTAGATACATAACACGATTACTTATACGTACCGTTGAATTGTTGAATTGTAGATACAAATAAGCAAATGCACGCACACATTCACACACAGTAGCATAAACAATAGCAACAACAAAATGAAGAGATAAATGAAAAAAATGTAAAATAGTAAAACGTTGGCGACAATACAGCCAAACGACAAGAAATGGGGAATTACTTTCCCAAATGTGGTATAAAAGCGCTTGTCCAGCTATAGCACATGTCTCATTAGTGTTTAGTGTCAGATCTCGT
>NC_051846.1:171886336-171894421 GCF_002237135.1 Teleopsis dalmanni
ATAACTTTGTATATTCGCATTGTTTTCATTAAGTATATTGCTTCAATATCAATTTAATTTTAATGCAATGTTCTATTTGCACTCAACTTAGACTATCATTGCACTTTTTACCGACAGTGATTTGAGTGCAATTTACCTAAAACCACTTCGCCCTGATTCTACAACATTTTGCTTCATATAATAGAATAGTGGAAACAATAGGACGGAGCCTTAGTTGGTATCTGTATTGGATTTTCATAAATTTGCCAAATTTATGCATTTGACTTTTGCCTGTAGCTTTTTAATAAATTTTCTAACAGAAAGGAAGGATACCAAACAATGTGCTTTGTTTCCTTTCCAAATCAGCGGTCTCCTTACATGTAGCCAAAGAGGACGCTAAGTAAAAGTTCAAGGTTGCTCTGAAGGAATTTCAAGAGTTTGCCATGATGTCAAGTCAATTGTGTTGAGTCTTGTTGATTTTATATGAAGATTTACAAAGAAACTAAATTTTTCCTAAATCACTACGTATGTGGACATGCAAAGAAGTATAAAAGTATGTGAAAGTAAAGACTAAAATAGTTTTTAAGATTTTTCAAACAAATTTCTTTTATTTTGATGAGAATTTTTTAAATAAACTTAGTCTATTTAAATTTTTCACATTATGCTTAAGTAATTGAACTAATACGATAAAATAAATAAATAATTTAAATATATTAATTTAAATACATAAGTTAACTAAATAAACATTCAAATAAATAAATAAATAAATAATATTTTAATAAATAAACTATTAAAAGTTTCTTTTTTTGTTATAACTCAAAAAAGGCACACTTTGTGTGCTCAACACACAAAACAGACAAAACCATTTAAATAATTAAATTAAATAATAAATAAATAAATTAAATTAATTAAAATTTTTTATGTAACTAATTTAACTACGTCTACGTATTTTACGTCGTCGACTGTCCTTTGTTTTTGTCACAGCGCGTGCCACAGTTTCGACGAAGGTGAAACCATCTTTACCGTTTTGTTCAATATAACTTGCGGGCAAGACGAAACCATAACGTCCAGTGTCACCCATTTCAATGGTGTATGCGTACTTAATGCCTGCGAAACCTTTAGCCCAATCATCCGAGCCACCAGCAGCTGGGTATAATGTTGTTGCAGAAGAACCGACCGTGTATTTGAAACCAGTGCTCTTTGTGATTGTCTGTCATGGAAGAATGTATAAATATTATTAGTATATTTTTTAAGTAAAATTTTTTATTTATAGAGTTTTTGAATAGTACTGTATTTCAACAACAAAATTTTATTTTAATTCATTTAATATTTTGGCTGACCATACAGTTGGCAGGAGTATTGCCAAATACTCATCATCATGGTCTTTCAAATAATAATAATTGGTTTTCGTACTTAAAGCAATTGTATAGTAAGTCACCCACAACGAGAAGGAATAAGAATACTCCGAAGGTAAGACATGATTGTCGTAATAGGCGACTAAAATTCAGTAGGCACCATCCGATACTGTTTGGAGTATAAATTGTAAAAAGTGAGTTGCACTTGCGGCACGCGATTAGAGATGTATACCTGCTGCCACAAAAATCAGAGCCTATAGATTCGGTATCCTAACTAATAGATAGTCCAATTTAATAGTTGGATTTTAATCACAGTCCTCACGTTGCATTTTCTGACCGTGTGCTTTGCCCCAAAAAAGAGCAGACGTGTTAGATAGGTCTTGCTGTCTTTCAAAGAGAAGACTGTATCCAAACGTAAAGCTTTAATTGGTATCGATGGAAATTATTAAGATTCTAATGGGAGCGTTTATGGGCGCTTTATACTGATATGTGTGTTAAAATCATTGCGTCTTAAGCCTTAACGGCAACTTAACATTTTAAAAAGTTATAGACTCTTTATTATCAGCCAAAAAATAAATTTAATAATTTAATTTTATTAATTAAAATAAAATGTTGTGATTATTCACTACTATTCAAAGACATTCCGATTAGTTAAATAGTTTTCTCTCATCGTAACTGATTTTAACAATTGAATTTAATAAAATATTATTATTTTATGTTAGAAAAAAATTTAACCTGTTTTGTTAAAATAAGTCTATATATAAGTTCGTATGAATATAAACAAAAACTTACAGTGCCAGCTTGTCTAGCTACACGATCTAAATCTGATTTGTCGTTCGTTACACGGTAATCATAGCCCCAAGGATACAATATGTATTGTCCATAACTGTGGAAGGATAAGTAAGCTTGGAATGTATTACGTGGGAAGTTGCTTATATATTTAGAAATATAGAATGTTTCTGGTTCGGAGAAAGCTTTGCTGCCACGGTATGTTTGTGAGCATGGATTAGCTGAGGTACCCTTACCACCCCATTTATAGCCAAAGTTACGATTTAAATCAACGCCAGGACAGTTGCGACCATGTGAACGCATATTCTTACGCCACAAACGATCTGTGGTGTGAGAATATTCATAACCATCAGGATTAGCAACAGCATGTATGTGCCTGAAAAAGCAAAACATCAATATAATTTATTGAAAATGATTTTCCGGAAAAATGTTTTTATTACAATATTTTCATGCACATTTTGGTGCTATAATGAAATTGCAAAACTTACCAATTGACATTCTTCATATGTGCTGGCATATCATCCCAACCTTCAACAATTTGATTTGCGATGTATGTAACTGCGGCAGGACTTATCCATTCACGTGCATGCATGCCACCATCAATCCAAACACCAGGATTGCCTGCATTGCCATTCGATATTCTGTTGCAAGGTTGCAAGTTATTTGAAAAAGGAAATTAATAAAATATCATATTACTTTCATATTTCCGACTTACTTCAATATTTTCAATGGACGTTTTTGAATTGAATAACCAATAGTTTCGACAGTGCAAATATCAGGATAAGTCTTAGCCAAATAGTCGAAGAAACCGTGTATATCATCTAAGCGGTGATAGGCTTGCCAAGTCAAACGATGTCCTAGAAGAAATAAAAAGCCCATGAACTTATTATCAAAGTAAGAAAACTAATCAAGCATGAAAGGTTTCTTGAAAACTTGCACGAATCCTTAAATTTAACACCCTCGTCTTTATTCCTATCGTAATTATGGTGTAGCGCCTAAAAGCTTTGGTTTTTCTTCGTCCTTAGTGGGGTTTTCATTTGAAATTTGTTGCTTTGTTAGGGAAAAAAGTTTTTGTTTTTCGATAAGTGTGAAGGGAAATTGCCGCGTTTACACGCAGTCTTGGATACGTGCATTATTTTGCGCATATGCACTATTAAAAAAATTGTTGATTTTATATTTGTAAAAGTATTTCACAAAACATTTCTTGTAAATAAACTCAACATTTTACCAGTCATTCTATGCAATTTGTGAAGTAAACAAGTTAAGTTGTGCTAAAGTGCTAAAATCACCATCAAAACACTTCAATATAAATATTTGTTAACGTGGTTATAAACATTTAAAAAAATGATTACTCTAGCAAAACATTTCTATCAGTACTATTGTTGCAAATACTTCTTGTGTAAACATGTTAAAAGGGATTCCTATTTATTGCTAATGTCTATCAACAAAAATTATTTTATTGATTAAACAATATGTTTACCTTTTGATTGATGTGAGTAAAATTGTTTGCTTGAACTTTTAATTGTCGCACAATTAATTTGATTTGAATTTACGCAATTTTGCCGATATCCTTACGATTTATACAATGTGAACTATAAAAGACTGAAACACCTGCCTTCAACAGGACAAACTTCATGTATAAAAAGTTCTATACGTTGTAAGTGTTAATACAAACTCTTAACTATTTTTGTATTTAAAAATATAAAATATAAAATATTTTTAATATCTATAAAAAATTAATATTGTTTTTTAAACATAAGAAATTATGTATATTTTTATTATCAATGATTATAAGCATTAATGCAAAGTAATTAATTTTTGATGCAATTATAATTCATGTACCCATAATGTAGATAATTTAGTTAACATATTTAAAAAACAATAATTAAGTTTTTGTTTCCAATAGTATAAACTATGATATACAAAATATTTGGAATGGTCATGACTATATAGTTATTTCAAGATTTTAACTGAAAAATTTGTTCACTACCTCTCTCCTTTCTATTTGAATATAGATTTCTTGTCATTATTATGTTGAAGCTCTTTGAGCTTGTGTACTTGAGCACTTTTACTCTTTCTAAACTCCAAGTATATTCAAAACCCCCCTTTACGCCTTGACTGCATTATTGTTTATCATTTCAACTTCATCAGACTAAGCAATAATTGACTTCTGATCTGCATACCTCCTTGAGGACCCTGTAACCATTCTGAGATTTGATAACGCGATGTTGATAAGTCTGTCAGTTTTCGCAAATAATTTCAGGGCTGTATTCTTTATATATTTTTTGATGGGATCAATCTTGAGGTCCGTGAGTCATTCGTCATATTATATCAAATGTTAAAACAAAATAATAATCAGTTTATTTAAAAGCAAATGACCCGTTCTATTATTATGATCCAGGTATATAAAGTTTTTGGAACAACCGTAGAGTCAGCTGAAGAAATTAGCCGATTAAACACTTTTTTTGGATTTTACAATTTCATTACTACAACTTCCCTATTCGAAGAAAGATTTCTAGTCATATGGTATTAAATGTTTAATCAAAATAATAAACACTTCATTTGATAGTAATGGAAACTTTTAGCATCTTATAGTATTATGATCTATGGTATATTAAATCTTCGGAACAACTGTATGCTCAGTTCAAGATTTTCCGTAATTAAACATTTTGTTAGATTTAAAAATTTTTTCTTTCTATGCGAAGATAGGTTTCTAGTCATAGGATATCAAATCTTTAATTAAAATTTTATTTTAATTTATTTTATTTAAAAATAATGGTAAAGGAATAAAATCTCTTTAGATGTCTCACATTACTGTTAAGAATACTATTTATAAATAGTATTGTGTTATTCTACCTAGGTGAAGGTATACTGAAATATAAGTATAAACTATGACTATAAGTAATTTCGGTTCTTGTTAAAAATAAACACATTTAAAATAATAACTCAGCTATCTTTAACTTTTCAGTAGGACAAATATAATGTATATTGTATAGCCTTACTTTATGGACTATATTGATTTTAATACTAAAATCTTTCATTAAAATATTTTTCAGTTTTTTTATAGTAATAATTTATAGTAAAATCTTTTAGTAGTATGCCTCTCTGTGATATTTAATTTGCATTTAGTTGACATATAAAAAAAGGTTATCTGGACTTTTAGTTTAGTATATGATAGCTAAATGTAAATAAAATGGATGCGGTGGCGATAAATTATATCAAGTTTTATTAGTTATAAAAGCAGATTTATAAAATATTAATAATAATTTAGTGCATTATTGTTACAATATATCAAATAAACCAATTGACTGACTTTTAAAAAATAAAATATATTATTACATTTATATATCTCTATAAATATTAAAGAAAAATCAGTTCATTATTTGGTTATTATAAAACAATTTTAATAGTATAATCTATATCATTTAATTTAAGTTTCTCTATAAATGTTAAAGAAAAATCAGTTCCGATTCCGAATAGACCACTACAATAAAATTTATAATGTTTGTTTTGAAAATATTTTCGAATATGTATAAAAATTTATTTATTAAGCTGAAACTACTACTAGTTTACATATATCTCAATGGAATTAATGAATCATGCCATTCAGACAGTTTAACAATAAACTAATCAGAAACGTATTACTTTATAAGCGATTCATCATCGAAGACCTCAATGGAATTAATGGATTATGCCATTCAGACAGGTCGACATAAACTAAACAATACTATATTACTTTATAAATTGGTCAGTTGGCAAACGATTGATTCATCATCGTCTGTAAGGCACAAAGACACACTTAAATACCGATTGAACCAAATGTTTTATAGTCATTGACCCATTTTTAAAAAAAGAAGTAAAATATCAAAAAGAGAATCTGCGTATATATTTTAAAGACTGGATGCATACAATGTCTTGCATAGTATCCACATTTAAACAAAAATGTGTGTTTTTAGTGTAATTGCTATTTTTTATTTTAATATATTTTCAGTTTCTTTCTCCTAAAGATTAAAAAATATTTTTTCAATAAAAAAATTAAGTAAAAACGCTAATAATGCTCTTTTAATGAAAAAATGAAAGAAATGCTCAAATTTGTTCATTATTTATATTATTACGACTATTAAAATTAAATTTATATTAATTTGTTTTATTTATTTACTATTATTACTATCATTAATATTATTAAAATATTAACATTGCAAATAAAGTAAATTTATTTGAATTAAAATTAATATTACTAAGTAAATGAGCAAAACGTTTTAACTAAAAATATGTGCTCGTGGAGTCAAGTTTATTTTTAGTTTTAATTTTAAAATTCTACATATATTCATATAAACATACAAAGATAACCTTTTGATAATAATATTTTTCTATTTAATCACCTAAAGTTCTTAAAGTACTTGATTACTATTCTGATATCAAGTCTATCAATTAAATAGTACACATAATTAGAAAATAAATATATACATTCCCAGGAATATGCTCCTGGGAATGTATATTCTTACGGAAATGGCAATAAAACTCTGTAAAGTAGATTTTATACTACTTTTTATTGAAGCAATAGGGCTTAAAGACCTACTCTAAACATAGAAGGTGGCACAATAGATCCGACGGTCGCAGAGCCATATCCCCTAACAATAATAATACTATCGCTATTATACAAAAATCATATAAAGTCCTTATTGTAAGAAAAATTTTATTTTTGAAGTATCTGAAATTGCTTCCAGGTTTATTTGCGAAGGTTAAATTAAAAGTTATAAATTCATTCTATAAAAAAATCAAATAAAACTTTACCGCAAAATTACATTTGTAACTCTAATTGGTTACATTAGCATTAAGTAAGGCGAAAACCCTTAAAGGAAAGGGTGGGCGTTAAAATTACTTAGCGAAAGGTGTCAAAAAATACAACCCCAAAAAACCCAAAAAGTTATTTTTGGCGTTGATAAGAAAACAAATATAAGTTAAACTTTTATTGTAATTTCTTTTTTGTTTTTTTAAACAATTTTTGGTAATTGGCCAAACAAATCAAAAATTTCAATGAAACATGCAACTAATGTCAAGGATAAAAAACACAAGTGTAAATTACAACACTGAAAGCAAATATGTTTTTAAGAGTTTACCAAATGACTTTTAGATTTATCGCAATAAAATAATAAAAATTAATAAAAAGTCTTCTACTCTATTTCTATTTTATTTTTTACATATTTTTTCCATACTTCTTCCATATATCTTTTTTATATGAATAAGTTTTATTTAGATATAAATATTGGTTTTCAATGATATGACTATCTCACCCCTCATAAAAGTTATGTGGAAATTTAAAAGAATCTTATAGCCCGAGTATCATTTAGAAGGGGTTACACTGTTGTGAAATTGGCTTTACCAGTCAACATATGTGTTTCGTTCGTATCTATGGTGTTAGGTTAAAATTATATTTTATTTACTCCTTTTGAATATCGTCTATCGTACATTGGAAGAACTATGTATATTAGTCCATTCATGCATGCACATATTCGTTGAATTTTATTGTGCATGTTACACTCTGTTTTTCTTTTAAGTAAACAAAAATGCAATAGAAGAAACTACATTAATTTAAATGCCACTTTTATGGCATTTATCACCTCATTGGTGACACAAAATGTCTATAGAAATTAAGGAATTTCAATAAACCTTGCACGTTTACTCGCATTTTTACTTTTTACATTTAGTGTGTTTTTTGTTTTTGTAGCAAAACTTTTACTATTAACTGTTGAACTGATTTTAAGCCATTCAGTTAGGCGCCTCATACATTCAAACACCTTCAGATACAGTAGATAGAGTAGATACTTCGACTGGTAACGTGGAAAAGCTTTTACCCCATTTTAAGTGTACAACATTTACTTACCAATTTGCTTGGTTGGCTCGGTTTGATGGCTTATAAAAGCATTTACTTAGGTGTCTCACAATTAAATTGCTTTTAGTG
>NC_051846.1:171894521-171909871 GCF_002237135.1 Teleopsis dalmanni
GTGATTGCTCTCGCCTTAAATCCTCTCGTTCAGTTGATCTACGGAGGTTGTCGCGTTCATCAGTACGTCGAGAT
Source organism: Teleopsis dalmanni (assembly GCF_002237135.1). Classification (NCBI taxonomy): domain Eukaryota; kingdom Metazoa; phylum Arthropoda; class Insecta; order Diptera; family Diopsidae; genus Teleopsis; species Teleopsis dalmanni. The sequence goes on from NC_051846.1 coordinate 171,894,596, forward strand.
TCTTCTCGGTCATCATTACGACGTGATTGCTCTCGCCTTAAATCCTCTCGTTCAGTTAATCGGCGTAGATTGTCGCGTTCATCAATACGTCGAGATTCTTCTCGATCATCATTACGACGTGATTGCTCTCGCCTTAAATCCTCTCGTTCAGTTATTCGGAGTTGATTATCGCGTTCGTCAGTATGTCGAGATTCTTCTCGGTCATCATTACGACGTGATTGCTCTCTTGTCAAATCCTCTCGTTCAGTTAATCGGCGCAGATTGTCACGTTCATCAGAACGTCGACTTTCTTCTCGATCATCATTACGAAGAGATTGCTCTCGCCTCAAATCCTCTCGTTCAGTTAATCTACGAAGGTTGTCGCGTTCGTCAGTACGTCGAGATTCTTCTCGATCATCATTACGACGTGATTGGTCTCGCCTTAAATCCTCTCGTTCAGTTATTCGGAGTTGATTATCGCGTTCATCAGTACGTCGACTTTCTTCTCGATCATCATTACGAAGAGATTGCTCTCGCCTTAAATCCTCTCGTTCAGTTAATCTACGGAGGTGGTCGCGTTCATCAGTACGTCGAGATTCTTCTCGGTCATCATTACGACGTGATTGCTCTCGCCTTAAATCCTCTCGTTCAGTTATTCGGAGTTGATTATCGCGTTTATCAGTACGTCGACTTTCTTCTCGATCATCATTACGACGTGATGGCTCTCGCCTTAAATCCTCTCGTTCAGTTAATCTACGGAGGTTGTCGCGTTCATCAGTACGTCGAGATTCTTCTCGGTCATCATTACGACGTGATTGCTCTCGCCTTAAATCCTCTCGTTCAGTTATTCGGCGTTGATTGTCGCGTTTATCAGTACGTCGAGTTTCTTCTCGGTCATCATTACGACGTGATTGCTCTCGCCTTAAATCCTCTCGTTCAGTTATTCTACGTTGTTGTCGCGTTCATCAGTACGTCGAGATTCTTCTCGGTCATCATTACGACGTGATTGCTCTCGTCTTAAATCCTCTCGTTCAGTTAATCTGCGGAGGTTGTCGCGTTCATCAGTACGTCGAGATTCTTCTCGGTCATTATTACGACGTGATTTCTCTCGCCTTAAATCCTCTCGTTCAGTTAATCTACGGAGGTTGTCGCGTTCATCAGTACGTCGAGATTCTTCTCGGTCATCATTACGAAGAGATTGCTCTCGCCTTAAATCCTCTCGTTCAGTTAATCTACGGAGGTTGTCGCGTTCATCAGTACGTCGAGATTCTTCTCGGTCATCATTACGACGTGATTTCTCGCGCCTTAAATCCTCTCGTTCAGTTAATCTACGGAGGTTGTCGCGTTCATCAGTACGTCGAGATTCTTCTCGGTCATCAATACGAAGAGATTGCTCTCGCTTTAAATCCTCTCGTTCAGTTATTCTGAGTTGATTATCGCGTTTATCAGTACGTCGAGTTTCTTCTCGATCATCATTACGACGTGATTTCTCTTGCCTTGAGTCCTCTCGTTCAGTTATTCGGAGTTGATTATCGCATTCATCAGTACGTCGAGTTTCTTCTCGATCATCATTACGACGTGATTGCTCTCGCCTTAAATCCTCTCGTTTAGTTAATCTACGGAGGTTGTCGCGTTCATCAGTACGTCGAGATTCTTCTCGGTCATCATTACGACGTGATTGCTCTCGCCTTAAATCCTCTCGTTCAGTTAATCTACGGAGGTTGTCGCGTTCATCAGTACGTCGAGATTCTTCTCGGTCATCAATACGAAGAGATTGCTCTCGCCTTGAATCCTCTCGTTCAGTTAATCTACGGAGGTTGTCGCGTTCATCAGTACGTCGAGATTCTTCTCGGTCATCAATACGAAGAGATTGCTCTCGCTTTAAATCCTCTCGTTCAGTTATTCTGAGTTGATTATCGCGTTTATCAGTACGTCGAGTTTCTTCTCGATCATCATTACCACGTGATTGCTCTCGCCTTAAATCCTCTCGTTCAGTTAATCTACGGAGGTTGTCGCGTTCATCAGTACGTCCAGATTCTTCTCGACCATCATTACGACGTGATTTCTCGCGCCTTAAATCCTCTCGTTCAGTTAATCTGCGGAGGTTGTCGCGTTCATCAGTACGTCGAGATTCTTCGCGATCATCATTACGACGTGATTGCTCTCGTCTTAAATTCTCTCGTTCAGTTAATCGGCGCAGATTGTCGCGTTCATCAGTACGTCGAGATTCTTCTCGATCATCATTACCACGTGATTGCTCTCGCCTTAAATCCTCTCGTTCAGTTAATCTACGGAGGTTGTCGCGTTCATCAGTACGTCGAGATTCTTCTCGGTCATCATTACGACGTGATTGCTCTCGCCTTAAATCCTGTCGTTCAGTTAATCTACGGAGGTTGTCGCGTTCATCAGTACGTCGAGTTTCTTCTCGATCATCATTACGACGTGATTTTTCTTGCCTTGAGTCCTCTCGTTCAGTTATTCTGAGTTGATTATCGCGTTCATCAGTACGTCGAGATTCTTCTCGATCATCATTACGATGTGATTGCTCTCGCTTTAAATCCTCTCGTTCAGTTAATCTACGGAGGTTGTCGCGTTTATCAGTACGTCGAGTTTCTTCTCGATCATCATTACGACGTGATTGCTCTCGCCTTAAATGCTCTCGTTTAGTTAATCTACGGAGGTTGTCGCGTTCATCAGTACGTCGAGATTCTCGATCATCATTACGACGTGATTTCTCTTGCCTTGAGTCCTCTCGTTCAGTTATTCGGAGTTGATTATCGCGTTCGTCAGTACGTCGAGATTTTTCTCGAACATCATTACCACGTGATTGCTCTTGTCTTAAGTCCTCTAGTTCAGTTATTTGAAGTTCATTATCGCGTTCATCAGTACGTCGAGATTCTTCTCGGTTATTATTACGACGTGATTGCTCCTGCATTTTATTTTCGTATTCAGTTAATCTGTTTCGGTTATCGCGCTCCTCAGTACGCACAGATAATTCTCGATCGGAATTTGCTTCTCTGGTAAATTGATAAGAGCCGTCAGTATATCGGGAGTCCTCTCGATTGTCATTAATGTGTGATGTTTTTTGCCTTAAATTATAAGCATACTCTACTCTTACTCTTTCGTTTAACAATCGAGAGAGATTTTTTCGTGCGTTATTATTTCGAAATATTTCGCCTCCACTTACTCTGCGTTGGATTTTCTGCTTGTTATTGATTTCTATGTTGTTTAACCGGTGGCTTGCAGACTTGGACTTTCCATACACATTTTGGTTAGGCTTTAAATTCAAATTAACCGAATATACACGTTGGTTTATTCTACGTGACATAACATTTTGATTCGTTTTACATATGGTTTCGTTTTCAGGTTCGGTGGTGAATTTTTCTTTTATTGAATCAGAAACACAACGAGACTCTAGTACGGAATTTAAACGGCCAAAACTTTTCAAATCGAAACGTTTATCAGAACAAAGTTCTTGATCACAGTTTCGTTGGTCAAGATGACCACAAGTGATACTCGACCCGATAATCAATAACAAGGCAGCTATTTTTAACTGCCAAAAGTTCAATATCATCGTATTATTTGACCACTACTTGCTTGATAAAATCGTAGGTTATCCTTTATCTGTTGTTGAATTCAACGCGTTATATGAATAACTGACTTGGGACTATTTTTCCAGCTCCTTTTATATAATTTTGAAACTTGTTTGAAACCTCAACATAGACTGTAATTGCTTCCTTTTCAATGAACTTCAATTTAGAATTGATTGATTTAATTTGCTTATCGCACATGTGCACCAATGCGCAGACCGCCAACGTAACCTACTAAATCTGTTCCTTTATTGCAAAGGACAGCAATTCCTTTTCAAGATGACTACAGAAATGCGATTGGCTGCTCTGTTGTTATGTACTTTGGTACATTGCAGAGCATGTACTGCTTTTTTTATGAATGAATCCTTGGCAATGACGTCAAAAGGATGATTAGGTATGTTTTATGGACTTCTGTTTTTATTTTTCAATTGAACATAAAACGTGTAGCGATTAACGTTTTTTATTCATGTAAAGGATAACGTTTTTATATAAAAGGAATTTATATTTTTTATTTATTGAGTTTTGTAAAACTTTGTTGAATCAATTTTATTGGAAGAAGGAGGGATGTTCATTTAAAATTTCTTCCACAAAGTAGAGTTCCAATGGAAAAAGTAATGCAATAAACACTTAATAATATAGTTAATAATATTATACATTATATTTAATATTACTATATATTTAAACTTCTTTAGCACATAATATATTGTGCTAAATATATATTTACACAAATAATGTAAATACTAATATATTCCCTGTATATATATATATTCAATAATTATGATATCTGTAGGCATTAAATCAGATATAACTATTCAGGAATCGAGAGTTGCTATTTGGATTTCATCAACTCTTCTACCTGACTTACTGCATAGTTCTATTGATTTGGATATTGCGGCACCTTGGGTAGCATTGGAAAATCTTATACGAACATACTTCTTCAACTTTTCTTATATTTTTCAACTTATTTAAATACTATAATTTAATTATATTAACTATCACAGTGATTACTTAAATATATATAACCTCAGAAGGTTGCAAAGATGATAAAAAGGTAAAAGAAGATGAAATACAATTATTTAACGATTGGTTATAAAACGTAAAACTTTAACTACTTCATCAAACTCTAACTACTTTAACTAATTCTGATTTATAAGTATATACCGTCACTGCATTTGAATATTTTCGGATAAATTCAGTCAAAATACACTTATATAGTACGTCTATAAACAGGTCATTGAAAGAAAAGTAAACTTTAAACCAAATCAACGATAGCAGCAAAAATTTTGATATTGATATGGACGGTTAAGCTTAGTTAAAATTATTGCATTTTATAGACTATAAACTCCTCTTTCAGTTTATATAGTTCGTAGTAGCTGTGACAGGGTTTATTTTTGCATTTAAGAATCGCAAAGGCGCTACTTGTGTTATGGCTCATCAGGATCATTTTATTTAATTTAGGATTATATATATTATGTTATTATATTATTAATATTATCTATAAGTAATTTTATATGTTAGGTAATTTTATCGGTTAGGGACCAGATTTTAGTACGAAATACTTCACTCTATAGGGCTTCCTTCCTAAGAATATTTTTAAAATAAATAATATTTTGTTATTATTAATAATTTTAATTATATTATATACAGTCAAGCTTCCATAACTCGAACTTCTATAACTCGAATTTTCTATAACTCGAATTTTCTATAACTCGAACCAAAAACAGTGCATCAAGGTTTTAGAGAGCAAATTACATACACTTCTGGTTCCATAACCTGAACTTCTATAACTCGAATTTCTCCATAACTCGAACAAAAATTTTGTTCCGTGCCGATAAGAATATGGGAAAGTGCACTCTATAAGTTGAATTTTTGTTTTAAGTATAAATGCATTTTGCTGTTAGGGGAAATCCCTTTTTCCAAACCAAACTTGCCAGTCGCTGGCAGCGTGGTTTAAAGTAAATAAAATAACTTCTCTTAACAATTCGTATATCAAGCTTTCCTACAGATGACGATATTATTGAGCATTATAGCTCTGAATTAGTAGATCCGATTCTAACCGGAACGGAAAGTAATGATGAGGGTTCATCCGCCGAATTGTTCATCAGTCTTCCAAGAATGAAATAGAAGACTTATTCAAAATTCAGAATTTATATTTGCATCGAATGATATTACAACTGATAACATAGTGATATGAATAAAGTGGAATCTCTTTTTACTGAAAATAAGAAAAACATTAAAGTCCCAAGTTTGACTGTATATATATTATATTGTATATAAAATATTTTTTTTAATAATTTGTTATGTATTCTCATCGGTTAGGGACCAGATTGTAATATGAAAAATATTTTAAATTTGCTGTATTTTGCAATATAGGAAACCAATCAAGTATATTTTTGAAATAAACAAGATTTTGTTGTTATTAATTATTTTTATTATTTTATTTTTAATTATTATAGTATTGTATTCGTTATGTTCACGATTAAGTACTTATATGTAAACTCAATACATATATACCTATATACGTATACGTATGATATATATCAACAAAAATTATATATTTATCAGATAAGGGATAGTTAGGTTTTATATTTGTAAATTTTACTAAATTTTTTTTTTTTGGATCCTATCCTACACATTCTATCGTATTTTGGATTCAACAATGTATACGATGCTATGACGTCAATTGTGAAAAGTAATAATATATGAATCAAATCTTATCACAAATACGTTGGTGTCATATGCGTACATCTGATATGCTCCATATAATCAATTTAACACTTTGAAAGTACAAATAGGATTAGTGAAAGGATGAGCGCCTTTTTGAAAGAAGCTATTTAATTTATTTTATACTTAGCTCCTTAACAGAAGAAAAATGTTATATAAAATATGTTTAATAATACAATATAGAAAATAAATGGCAATATTTCCAATTAAAGGATACAAATTGATATCCTTTTGCGACCACCAGAAACGTGCGCAGTTGCGATAAGACAAATTCAATCAATTTAAATTCTATTAAATGGCAGAACTGATTGATTTTTTCATGCCTTTATATTATAAATAAAGTAAAAGTGCATTTAAGTGTAAAAATTAAATAATAAAAAACAACTTAAAAGGATATAAAACCATACATAATGTGGTATGTAAACGGAGAGTATAAAAGCCTTCCTATAGCTCCTGCTTTGGCTTAGTACGAAAGTTGTGGTGCTAAGCAGTAGTTTCACTGAAAAAGTGTTTTAAAAATTAAAAAAAAAAAATTTTATTAAAAATGTAGTACATAAAGTGTAAGGAAAGTTTAAATATTATTTTCAACTCATAAAATTTTCATAATTTTCTCTTCATAGAAAATGGCTGGAGGTTGGTGGAAGTTTAGTGTCGAGAAGTGAGTGGTTGCAGTTAAACTTTTTTAACACTCAAAATGCCGAAGTCAAAAAAACCCTCCATTAGTTAAGATAATGTAAAATTATAATATTTTATTATTAAAAATTCAACAAAATTACTTTCAAATGTTCACTTTTATAATTTGTTAGCATTAAAATCCTTTTCGTTTACGTTGATTAGATCCTTGTAAATTTGACTTCCCTACTAGATGGAAATGTGAATCACAATAAATGCGAATTAGTCTGTAAATTATATAAAAAAGTCATAAACTATGTATACAAAAAAATATATAATACATACATATATTGAAAATTATATATCAAAAATGCGAGAGAACAAAGCATGTCTATGCTTTTTTTTTATATCACATAAAATAATATTAACTATTAAATATTGCAACTTTATAAAAATTGTTGTTTGTTGTCAAAAATTAATTTAAATTTATTACTTACACATATATTTGACACTTTTTAAATATTATCTCTTAATAACTTAATAATCATATATATTGTATTCAAAAAAAAGTAATTATCGTATTCAAAAAAAGTAATGTTTACATAAAGAAATATATAAGCAAAAAGTGTGTATTAATTAAAATTTATTATAAATGGGAAACTATTATAAAATTATAAGTATAAAAATTATAAAAACGTTGCTGTTGTTTGGGATTAAAACTGTAATAATAACCATTTTCTTTTTATTTAATTGAAATGTTTTTAAAAATTTTCTAAATAAAAATTTCACCAAAGAATATTGCAAGAATTACATATTACACATACATTCTTAATACATATTAAAAAATAAATGTTAAAATCATTATAACAATTAAAATAAATTAAATTAAAATATATGTTGAGCAAAGTACATACAAAAATCTCTTTTAATTTAATCATTACCATCATTTAATAATACACTTTAAGTTGAGTCTAGATTTCTTCAACACATATCCTCTTATCACATTTCTTATCCAATTTTAAAATTGGAAACTGAAGCGTTAAGAAAGAAAACCCAACACTTTGAATTATTTCAAACCTTTTCATTCATAAAATATAATATTATTACCATCATTTAGTAATATACCTTGAGGTGAGTTTAGGTTTCTTCAACATATGTTCTCTTAACCCATTTTTTATCCAATTTTAAAATAATAAACTGAAGTGTTAAGAAAGAAAATTCAACATTTTTAATTATTCCAATCCTTTTCATTCATAAAATATAATATCATTATCATCATTTAGTAATACACCTTGAGGTGAGTTTAGGTTTCTTAAACACATGTTTTCTTACCCCATTTCTTTTCCAATTATAAATTATGAAACTGAAGCGTTAAGACAGAAAATTTAACATTTTTAATTATTCCAATCCTTTGCATTCACACACACACACATAAAATATAATATCATTACCATCATTTAGTAATACACCTTGAGGTGAATTTAGGTTTCTTCAACACATGTCCACTTAACCCATTTCTTATCCAATTTTAAAATAGGAAACTGAAGCGTTAAGACAGAAAATTCAACATTTTTAATTATCCAATCCTTTTCATTCATAAAATATAATATCATTACCATCATTTAGTAATACACCTTGAGGTGAGTTTAGATTTCTTCAACACATGTCCTCTTAACCCATTTCTTATCCAATATTAAAATAGGAAACTGAAGCGTTAATAAAGAGAACAGAACACTTTCAATTATTCTAATCCTTTCCATTCATAAAATATAATATAGAAATTCTTGGTAATGCTAAAACCCTATCTCTTTATATTCATTTTCTAACGAATTATTACATAATGTACTTTATGATATTGTAATACACACACACACATAATACAAATAAACCAAATCATCGAAAAACCATCATCATCGAAGTAAACCTAGGCTTCTTCAACATAAGTTGTCTTATCCATATCCAATTTCTTTCACATAGCGTAGCAATTTGCATCTTATTCTGTTATTCTGATGTTCTGTTGGTTTAGTTATATCATGTATATGGTTGAAATTGCTCCGCTCTGCACTATGAGTGGTTAGTGAGAGAACAACAAATATTATAAATGTTGTCTCCACTCCAACTAGAGACAAGAAGTACTAGCTGCGACTACAAAATGCGCCTAAGGACATATGTTAAGACCAATTAAGTAAGTAATTTTACGAATGTATAACTAATCAAGTTAGATGCTTCTAAGTTAAACATACAAGATAGATAAATAAAATATAACTTTTGCCTTTCTGTATAATCATTGACACTCATTTTTTCCCAACCAATAGTCATCTATATAATTAAAAATAATACATTATTTTTTGTCTGAATAATATTTAAAAAACTAAAGCTGCTTTTAAAATAATTAATTTATTAAGACAATACTTACATTTATAAGTACAAAGTAATTATAAGTAATGAAGCTAATAACACATTTAATGTAATTTATTTAAAATAATTTATATTAAATATAGTTTAAAAAAATATATACCACCATAACTTAACAATAAAACTTATGATTAAATTTAAAAATAGTTTTGAATAAACATATATATGTTAAAGTAAATTCTTGAAGTTATATGTAATATACAAAATTTTTTGGAATATTTATTAACAATTTCGTTTATTATTTATTAACATATTTACAGCAAACTACTATTATTTTAATAATATTAAGTATATAATTGCAAATATGTAGTTAGGTTATCAATAAACTCTCAGTTAACAGTTAAAGATATTTTTTAGAGCAAAATATATATTAAAAGTATTGAAATTTATTTAAAATATTTTGTTAATACATATATATATTAGCAACGATAAAATAAAGGAGGGACAATTTTTAATATTATTTCAAAGATTTGTTTTTTTTTATTTGGTAATATGGGAAATATTAAATTTTTTCACTTCAATTTTTTTAGAAAATTATAGTATTTATTAGTGCTGCTTTGTATTTGCAACTTAATTTCAATTTAATAGCATTTAAAAATAATTATGGTATAAGTTAGCATACTCTAGTATCTAAAGATTAATATTTGCGTTTTCAAATATATGTGTATTTTACATATAGTTGAAAGTTCATCTACTTAGTAAATTTGGCACACATTTTAAGAAATACTTTATGTTCCCAAACATTATGTACTATTAAAATGAATATATTTTATTTTTGGTAGAATTATTTAAGTGCCAGCTTATTTAAAGATATAGTCACAATTGTTTCGGATTAATAAATATCTATGATTTTAAAACATTAGTACAATTCATATTATGTTAATTTAAATTATACACTAAATAAAATAAGAATATTGCTTTAAATTCATTAAAATAAATATAAATTCACAGTTAAAATTATATAGTTAAATTTTGAAAATTACATGAAAATAATAGGATTTAAAATAAAAATATTAAAAACAGTTAAAGTTCAATTTTAATTTAGAATACATTTTATATTTTATATTTAATTACACATATCTAAATTTTATTTTAAATAAATATAAAAATTGCAAAATTTTTTAATACTTAACAGAAATTGCTTATTTTATATTAACAATGCGTCATTAACTTAGTTTTTAAATTATTTTAAAACATATTTAACATTTAAATTAATACTTTTAGAACTTATTTATGTATTGAAAATTATATATTTGTTAAAAAAAATCATATCATAGAACATTTGTACATTACCCCATAGCTTAATAAGCCGTCTAAAAATTACTTTAATATTTTTTGATATTAAAATTTTATAAATATTGTTAGTTGTCTTTATAAAATAAAAATATTTAAAATTATTATTTTAAATAATTTGTTTTATTTATTTCCAATTATATTTCTATAATTATGTTATTTTTATTTTAACATTTCATCATCTTAGGTAAAAAAATGGTTATTTTGTTTTTGATTTAAGTAATTTGTTTTTATTTTTATTTAATTCCTATGGAAGGAAACTGACGGTAAAAGTTTCTTCTGTGATATAGTTTTGGTTTAGTTTTGAAATCGTCATTTTCTTTATATTCAAACATATTATTTTAATTAAAATTTAATATTAATATACAAAATATATTATATGTAAAATATCTAATACACAATTATTTTTTCTTATTTTAAAAAAGTTTTTTTATTTAATTTCTACATATCTAAGATTTTGATTTTAAGTTCTAATAACTAACAAATATTTTAACACTTAATATAAGCAAATTGTTATATATTGTATTAAAATTTGTGTTTCTATATCTAAAAGTACTAGTTAGAATTATTTAAAAATATGTTTTGTAAATTAATTTTAAAAAAATATTAAAACCTTTTAATTGAAATTCAGTCAACAATTAAACATTTAATTTTTTTAATGTAATATTTTGCAATATATAACACTATATTTAATACAATGGGCCATTAGGCTCAAGTAGTGGATCTCTAAAATCACGTAACACTGTATTTAATTTTTTATAAAAATTTTTAAAATTTTACACCTAACTTTCCTACATGCATAACATTTTAAATTTACTTAAATGTATTTAAAATTTATAATAAAATAAATAGTTTTACATAAATGAAAATTATAACAGTTAATTTTTTAAATTAATCTTAAAATTAACCTTAAAATGAATATACTAAAATTTATATATAAACATACATAATATGTTTTTAGACTAATATATATATATATATATATATATATATATATATAATATATATATATAAACATATTGTTATAAACGAATAGTTAAAAACACATTAATTTTTATATTTTCACAATGAACACATATTTTTTTTCATATATTAAATAAAAATATTATTTGAATATAATTAAAATAATAAAATTAATTTTTATTTTCATAAAAACTAAATTAAATTAAAATAATTTATTTATTATTGTTATCGGCAATCATTTCCTCCAATGCACCATTTAAACGTCCTTTACTTAATGCTTCTACAAGCATATGTAGACGCTCTTCTCGTTCTGAATGACGTCGCTCCAGTGATGATACCTTCAATAAATAAATTTATTTAATAAATTTATATTTTTCACATATTAAATAATAACGGTGAAATTTTTTATATACTTGTACGTTTCTTTTTTTTTAATATATTGAACAGCTCCATAGTTTACATATCCCATCGAAAAATCTTCTAAAGTATTAAGTGATTTTCTTTCAGAAAATTATTGACATTTTTCATTTGCATTTTATTTGATATATATCAAATATTTGATACATCAATAAAATAATGTATATAAGAACCAACATTTCTAATTTCTGAAATATCTTCGCAATCCTAATTAAGTTATAGAGCACTAGTCAGTTAGTGGATAGTAAAGAGACAATAAAGAGACAAGTAAAGACAATACATATTATTGATAGAATCCTACGGTCAATTCTATCTCTTGCACAGATATTGTATTGGAGAACTACAAGGGAAGGTATTACGATAATCAGTTTCATATTATTTCGAAAAAAGACTAATAGTTTAAAAGACTAACAGTTTAATTGTTGCTAATGGGAAACATACATCCAAAAAATTGATTTTAAAAGAAGCCTTGTGACACTTCATGCCAATTTATCGACACTAGAATTGACAGAAATGTCCTTACTACCAGGTATCTTATCATTTATGAAGTTAGCTGATAAATGTATCGACATTACGTTCAAAACTATATGACGTTTTGTAACCAGCATCGATTTTGCAAAAATCGGCAGTTAAGGACTTAATAACCACATGGTTTTTTACAGAGTTTTATTGCCTCTTCCATAAGAATATACATTCCTAGGAGCCTACTTCGTATGTGCATTAGTGCAGGGTATTCTAACAGCTAATGTGTGCCCGACTCCTTATACTCTTCACAGAATCTACAGTTTGTACCCGTAAGTATAACCAGTTTTATAAGGTAATGTTTTAGTCTACAGTGCCCTGTTAGGATTCTGTGATGATTCTAAGTTTTTCTTTTGATAAGTTTATACAATCCTGGTATCTCTTATTGTTATAGGTACTAATAAGTGATTTGGGTTGTTTTAACCCTGTGTGTTAGATATTTTTACACACTTTTTTTTGTACTCTTTTAATTATTCAGTCTACTTAAAAGGCTGTTACATTTTATTTTTATAACACATGTCAAATATTTTAATTATAATTTGTATTACATCAGCTAAATAGTTTTCAAGTAGTTTACTTAGTTTTTTTTTATTAGAAACCATTAAAATTACATAATATTTTTATATTATTGAATATTATACAATATGTTGTTTTCTCAATTAACAAGATTTAATAATTTATAACAAAAATATATTCAAAAAAATGATGTCTCTTCGGTATTGTATAAGATAAAAAAAATTTTTTGGATTGTTGCATAAACAAAATAAAAGAGATCATTAAACTTGGACAATTAAAACTTCAATTAAAATCCAAGTAAACAGAAAATAAATTGTCACTTCAACTAAAATTTAACATAATTAAAATGTCAAAAACTATCTTTGAATGGCTTTGCTATTGAGTGGCTCAAATACCTTAGCTTTCAGCGCATAATAATCCACGGGCATTTTACGGCGTTTCTGTAGTGCGAAGGCTTCATCACGTTCATTTAAGCGCTGCTGTAAAATGCGTACGGTTTCGTGACATGAGGCGAGTTCACGTTCATGGGCAGTTTGAAGAGATTTCAGCTGTAAAAGCGTAAAAGTGTGAATTAAAATATCTATTTGAGTATCATAAATTTGTTGCTTTTAATATCAATTCGATTATGCTTTACTTACATCTTGCAGACGCTTGTCATGCAGCGTCTTGTAATCCGCTTCCAGTAGTTTTATCTTATTTTGTGCTTCCTTAAGTGCTTGACTCTCAGTGTTTGCTGGAGTTTGATCTGCATTATGCGATGCATCGTAATGACGTCTTGAAAGTGTACTAGGCGTGCTGTGTGGTTTGTCTGATTTAAGTGCTAAAAGAAGAGTAGCCAATTAATGAAAGCAATTTTAAAATTTTTGTTTTTAAATAAATTTAAATAAATTGTTAAAAATTTTTATACAATTATGATAATGATAATAATTATTGTCATGATAATAATTATGATAATAAAAGTAGCGCAGTGAAGTATTTGTTTTATATTGTATGAAATTCGGAAGACAACATCAATGTTCATTTGTACTGAAACAGAAACTGACCTATCATGAATGATTTTAAGCACTTTCAAAAAGTATTATTAATGTATATATATATATATATGTATTATAAGATCCACTATATGTTTGTTTGTTGATCGTTTTTGCAGCACAGAAAAAACTTTCGGATTCAACAAGTACAAAACCACTTTCCTTTTGTTAGTAGTAATCGTTTGCTGATAGATGTAGGATCAGCGTTCAGGGTACCGGTCAGTACTGTAATAAAGTTAGCTCATTACTTTATAACTTACATAAAGATCTAACCTAATAAAGAAGCAGTTAATGAAATATGCGTTTCAGATTTAATTTCTGATTTTGCTAATACATATATATACACAGAATTTTAATAATGTTCAGAAAATCAATTGAAAGAATTATTCAAAATTTAACAAGCTATAGCATTATTTATCATGCCATTAAAACTAGAGTTAAGTATTAATTACACTATGACATAAGCTTATTTATATACACAAACAATTATACTTTAAATTTATTTAAAAATTTTAAAAAATTATAGTTTAATTTTAAAAGAAATATAAACAAATGGAACGGTAGTTTACAAAAGGTCAGATTTTGAAATGAATCCCAGAACCAAAAATGACGGCGATTACTACAGATAAACGATAGAATCTGGTAGATTACATCAGGTTTCGAAATGAATCGCAGAACCAATAATGATGTTAATTAATATATATAAAAGGTAGTATCCGATTGCAATTCAACAAAGCATTTCAATAAATTTCGAACATCTTAAAAGCTCTTTCTAATACACCAATAGTGATAATTGGTAATAATTATAAATAATAAGATAAAGGAGATATATCGATTGATTTCAATATTCTTAACAGCTTTTTCCAATATTTCAAATACAATGTAGCTTAATAGAGATAGACCAATTTCTCGAGGGCCACAATTTTAAAACTTATATTATTTTATTGTTATTTAACGTCAGTTATGACGTTAGTGACTATTTTACATAATAGAAACTATTGTATTTGTTAGAGAGGTTTCGAAAAGTAGTGAATTACAACAACAAAAATTCTTTTATATTATTTTAATTAATTGAATTTTTGGCTGACCATACATCTTGAATATACATATCTTGAATATATATATCTTGAATATACAGTTTTGAATATTGTTAAATTACCCATCATCAGAGGTCTTGAAATTATTTCTTATATTGAATTTTTCCTGAATAAACT
>NC_051846.1:171909971-171928100 GCF_002237135.1 Teleopsis dalmanni
TGTACTGATGGAAAATTGTTTAAAAGGTATATTGTATATAATAGGTAAGAAGGAAAAAATGTAGCTAATAATATGCTATCTAGACTAGAACGATTCCTTCTCAAATATCTATGTAATATCAAATTTTAAAGTTTTAAGGACTTTTTAATAATGGTTTTTCTTTCAAAAATACATTTTCTCCACAAAAAATTCATTTAATTAAGCTAGGGTGCTTTAAAACTTATATATGGACCTACTTCTTAGGACCTATGTAAGATTTTCTTTCATAAGATGAGTTACCATTTCCAATTATATACCTATTTATCAATGTACATTGTGACCGAAAAGTTTTCGGAGGTTCTCATTTAAAATTCGCGCGCTGTATATTTTTCGATATTTTAAGTTTATGTAGTTTGGCAGCAATTAAGTACAATTACTATGCCAAAAATGAGCGCGATCTGTCAGACAGTTCGTTTACGGCAGCTGTTGAAACCAGTTCACCTCAGTAGTGCGTTGCGAAAAAAACAATGGAAAAAAATATTGAACAAAGAGTTTGCATCAAATTTTGTGTTTCGAACGAAATTTCGTGGGCAGAATCGTTGCGAATGCTACAAAAGGCTTATGGGGAATCAGTTTTATCGAAAACTCAAGTTTATGAGTGGTACAAAGCCTTTCAGGACGGTCGTACGACCGTCGAATACATGCCGCGTTCTGGACGACCTTCGACCTCTACCACCGACGAAAACATTGAAAAGGCAAAGGAAATCGTGTTCCAAAATCCTCATGTGAGTGTTAGAGAAATAGCACGAGAGCTAGGCATCGGTCGTGAGACCACGGCCTCAATTGTGGAAGGATAATTCATGGATTTTTCATGACGATAATGCTCCCTCGCACCGAGCCAAAATTATCAACGATTTTAAGGCCAAACATTCAATAAATACCATCGAACAGCCAACGTATTCACCTGATCTTGCACCGTGTGACTTTTTCCTGTTTCCCAAACTCAAATTACCACTCAGAGGAACGCGTTTTGAATCCATAGAAGACGTAAAACAGAATTCGCAGAGGGAACTCAAAGCCATACCGGAAAGCGCCTATAAAAAATGTTTTGATGATTGGAAGAAACGTTGGATTTGTGTATCGCTTCTAATGGAGCATATTTTGAAGGAGATAAAATAAATATTGATGAAGATTAAGAATTTTGCGTTTTATTTAAAATGCAAGGAAACTTTTCGGTCACAATGTAGTCTGCAATCAATAATATACAATTTACTTATATCATTATTTCTAAATTTTTTGTGTTTGAAAAAAAAAAGTTTCGAAAAAATTAAATCACATACTTAACTCTGTGATAAATATATGAAGTATAATGTAATATTTTCTTTTACACAAATCGAACATTTGCTGAAAATATGAAATTTAAGCAAATGGTAAATGGTAAATCTTTTGTTCTGCCTCAATACAATTCGTATTTTATTAATAATCAATTTATATTTTTTATTCATAATCTTATTTGTAAGTACATTTATTGTTTATTAAAATGAACTCAAAACTTTAAATTGGAACCCATTCATAGATTCTTAAAATTTAATTTCGCACATATTCTTATTCTTTTTTACAATTAGCTGCAGATAAAATTAGCTATATTATTCCTCACAAAACTTCTTTAGGTTTCTCGTAAATAGATACAAGTATTGCCAGTCAGCTGAAATCAGTTCTTATACCATCAAACCTTTGGGATTAAGGACACCAACCATTATCTTTCTATCTGTATTTTCGATGCATTCAATGATTGTGGCTGCTACATTGCCAGCACATCTGATTCTCTGAGAGGTTCATTTGGTTTATAATTTTTAAACATTTTTGATTATTGAGCACTCTTTTGCTCTCCAGTCTTTTTTTTATTTTTCTTTGTATTTAATGACATGATAACTGCTGCTTTGAAAATAATAATATAAGAAATATATTAATATTCTAAGTATAGATTTTTAAGATTATTATATATTCTAAATATTAGGAATATTCATTTACTTGCAGTCTTTTGTTTTGATCTAATGACATAGTGAAAATGCGGTTAAGTTCCCGAAGTATAACCATGAAGTAAAAAATTGTAATATTTAATAAAAAAGGAACCCATGGAGTAGTAGGGAACCGCCCTATTTCGTGTAAAACGTACCCGCTAGAAAAATAAACAGCCAAGAGTTTTGGTTACGTTGACATAAAGAGTTAATGTACAAACGTGTTTAAAGAAACTGGTGCTGGTTTGATTATACACTATGAAAATTTCAAGATAATCCATCATGGTATAGCCTGATATGGGACAAAATAGTTCCATAAAATTGGGTCTGTTTATAACCCAACCAACTGGTAATACTACATTCAACCTTTTGTTGGGTAATAAAGCAAAAAAAACATCTTTTGAGATATTTGTAGACACAGACTCGTACTTAAATCATGACTGTATCAAAAGAAAGTTCGCAACCATCAAAGCATGATCTGATATGTGAAAAGTCATTAAAAATCGCTGTAATAGACTTGAAGATGATATAAAAAAAAGATATTACGTTTCTATATATATAAAATTTGTTAAAATAGAATTAAAATGTATTGAAAAATTTCAAAATTTGCTCCATTGTACTTCTATTATTCAAGAAACACAATGCACTTAACAATTTCTATTTGGTACTCTGTGAACTTGTGTCTGCCAGGCAGAATTTTTGAATATTTTAAGGGAGTGGGCGCGGTTGAAACTTGCAAAACAATAGAAGATTTTATGTAAAAGATGCATGTTTGGAGACGTGTTGGCAAGATACGACAAAACTACTCGACAAAAACACTTAATGCTTTATATGTTCATACTACAAGTAGCAAAGAATAAATATAAATGTACTTTCTTTCAATTGATAATACAATGATATTCATTATTACCGTCAAACTAACAACCGCAGTTAACAATCATTAAAATTACATTCACAAAAACTTAAGAAAATTTACTTTAATTTAAAATAAGTTTTTATAGTCTTGTAAGAAAAAAAATTAACCTTCTCTTTTATTAATACATTGCAGATGGAAGAAATAACCGAAGGCATAGAAACTATTGAGTTGGCAGTTAATGATGAACCATGTTTAATTTCAAATGGCACGAATTTAGATACAAACAATGTGTCGCACCTCAATTCAAATGCACATGAATCACTGCATGCATCTAATACTAATATTGCCCTGATGCCCATGTCTAGAATGTTATCGGTTTTACGCACAAGCATAGAACATACGAAATCTGATTACATTACTAATCGACGTCCCAGCGTTGACAGTATGTTACAGACGCAGCAATCACAGGCGTACATGCCAAGTCCCACGCATAAATCGCCATTGAATTTTAATGCTACACAAGCCTGCAGTCCTAGTGTCAGTGAACGACGTAATTCTGGTAGCGCAGTACGTCGCTCATCAATAACTACACCTGACAGCGGCATCGCTAGTCACACACACTCTGCACAATTTACGCAAACGTTAAGTCCTCATAAAAATATATTTTCACCTACACCTACACCTGCGGTTGTAAAAAGTTTTTCTGATAAATCTGTCAACTCTTCGCCAAAGCATATGGTTTCGTCGGTAACATCGCCGATTGAATCCATGAGTTTCATGACTAGAGAACATGTCTTAAAGCAGGAAATTGATCAGTTACAAGAGAAACTTAAAGATACTGAAGAACGTTTACAGTCTTTGCGCATACAGCATGACTCTTTAGCGCATTTGCACCGTGATTTGCGTGACAATAGTTCACATTTACAGGAGGAATCGGAAATGTTGAAATTAGATGTGCAACACTTGACAGAATGTGCAAACGTTTTGCGTACGGAACTGAAAGCAGCGCGTAATGATCGCAGTGAAGCTTTGGAATTACAGAAAGCATTGCAAACAGAACTAGAAGAAACTCGACAAGACAAAAAACGTGCACAAGAACTGAAAGAAAAAGATACTAAAGTTATACAGGATTTGCAACGACAATGTCGGGAAATGGAACGTATTTTGATGCGTAAACATCCTGACTCTGTTTCCGCATTGATAGGTGTGTCATTATTTAGTTGAAGATTGCTTAACTCTGTTTTTTAAATATCATGTCTTTTCTATTATAGTTGCTTCCAAAAATCCTGGAAAATGTACTAGCAACGATCAAGAGAATTTAAATAGTCGCAAACTATTGGAACAACGTATAGCACAATTGGAGGCAGATGCCAAAGCACAGGATCTCAAAGCACAACAAATACTGGCCAACGTACAAGCGCGCTTCAACTCAGTACAAGCAAAATATGAAACACATATTGCTGATTTAGAAACACAAGTCTTAAGGTAAGTTGTTCTACAATAATTTAAAAATTTATTTGTGTGTAAACGAATTCTTCTTCACATACATAATTGCAGTTTACAAGAAATCAACACAAAATTAAATGAAAAGATAGAATCTCAAGTGCGTACACTCGATTATTTTGTTTCGAAAAAATCTGAGCAGTACTACAATAATTCTACACAAACTGATGATATTAAAATTGTTGAAGAAGAGACAGAAAACACCAGTTCCACAGTGCGAGTAACTACGTCGGCCTGCACACAAACAGCCAACACAAAAACTTCTACACGAGATCATAGCACAAATACCATCGGCACTTCTAATCAGCATTCAGCAAGCTCCAGCACAAGTAGCACCGCAAATTCAACGCCAAATAATTCCAGGCCCAATTCGAAACAAAGTGGCCTACGCAAGCCCAATATGGCAATCTCCAATGCACTTGCCTCCAAACTGCCGGTTTCTCATTCAGATTCCACCATTTCAATGTCTGCCTATCACGCCGCTGCAAAAGAAGATGCACATCTTTTGGCTACCATACGCGGTATGCGCATTGATTTGGCCATTAAAGATAAGGCCATGCAGCGCTTGACACGTGAACTTGATGAATGCAAAAAGACCATCAAAAAGTTGCAAAGAGAAAAGGACGGTGAGTTCAGATTTCTATTATTAATTTTTTTTATATTTAAAATATTTTGCTACAGTTTTCGTTTTAAATTAAATTCATTTTCTCTTCATTTGCATTATAAAACGTAACAAAATAAAATCTTTTAAATATGCAAAATTTTAAACATTAAATACATTTTGTTTGTTAATAAAAACAACATAAACATCAAATTATCAAATCAAATTAGATAAAATATTTGATTAACTATTAAATATTTGAAAAGATTTCATTTCTTTAGTATACAGATTGTTTTAAATAATATAATTTATACATATAGTTTCGTTACCTACAATATGTGTGTTTGTATATAAATTCAGATATAGATCTAGATTAGCGATGGTCATGCAGTGGCTCAATTCAATTATTCTGTTATCTATTGATATATTTGTAAATCACAATTATAAGCACTCCAGCAACAACAACAATAATGATAATCACGTAAAACAACACTAGAACAGCGTTCCGTGGTTTATAATAATTTTTGCTTATTCATATGTATTTGTCTCTGTAATACCATTTATTATTCGTCCTTACATAATTCCTGTTCTGATACACCTAATATGATTAAGCTTATAAAAAAAAGTTACCTACATGTCTTAACAAAAGTAGAGCTATGATACGCAACTTGCAATACAATGCTCATCCACAAGCACTAAAAATTTACGCAAATAACTACTGTTCCAATTAACAATCAAAAGTAGAAATAACAGGGGGAATCAGTAGCATATACTGAAATCCGTTTTGGTGTTATGAATTTTGAATATGAGTAGGTATATAATTTTGTATTTATTGTGAATATTGTTATACTGCCCCTTTAACATATTTCTGTGCCCACCACTGATCTAGAAAGTATTATCCGTTTATAATAAAGAATATTGTACTATTATCGCTTTCTAGCTTATTTACTATAGTCATTTGTTTTAATAGATATTAATTTCATTAAAGCATTAAATTAAAAATCTATAGTATAGACATCTATTATAAAACATGTAGTTTCCGTAACAAAACAGTTAATAGTAAACTTCAATTTACGTTTTTGCAAATATTGGTAAAAAGTATAGGTTATAACATTTTTATTTACAGTTCATATTTAAAGTTACTGTGATATCGAAAATCATTAATAAAAATTTTTAGTTGGTACATCGAATACACGATATATAGGTAAAAGTTTTTACTTCTGAAGCTCCCACATGTAATGATATTAAATCGAAGATGGAACTTTTACAAATCAAAAGATCCATCAAGTGCTATTTAAATGCAAGATCCAAGACGGACCTGTTACAAATAAAAAAAAACCCGTCAGGTGATACATAAATAAAAGTTTTAACTTTAAGAACTCCTACATATAACGATATCAAATCGAAGGTACATTTGTTACTTGCAAATCAATTGACATCTTTATGAATGCAGATGAAGTTGTAAACTATAATATTGAGTTCTTAATTCTTGTTAATCAAATTATTAGACTTAATTTTTAAAATAATTAAAATAATATAACATAGCGATTAAATTATCTACGAAAATTGGTCGTCAAACAGCACTTTGGATTAGATATCACAAGGAATCCGTAAGCTCAGTGAGTTGATTAAATAGACCTCATTAATATGATCTTAGATTAGATATTAGAGGTTATTTCAGCAGCAACTGGTTATCCATCTAAAACCACTTATATTTTAAGACGACCAAGGTTGACGATTCACCTAAATAAATTTGATGAACTGATTTAATTCAATGAAAGATAGAGAGAGGTTTTTGATTATAGTAAAAATATCTATTTGTAAATTATGTTTTCCATATGAAAAAAAATTTATTTCAAATTGAAAATGGGGCGATAGTGACAAAAAAATTGATATCCTATGAAATTTTTTTATTTTTAGTCAAATGAGTTCTTGGTACGTTTCAGATATTGCCACATATCCATCATCAGTGAGATTTGGAAGTATTTATTAGTCTTATTGTAATTTTAGACTTTAAATGTCAGAAACTTAATCCACAAAGCGCTTGTACTTGCTGTGTTATATAATGGGTGTTTTCATGAGAATATTAAACTGTTAAGACATTTTAGCTTAGTAGTGTTTGGAAATTCATTATAAATCGAATAACACTAGAACAACGTTTCCAGATTGTGAAAATTTATTTTGAAAGAAATTAATGTGTTTGCAAAGATCATATCAAAGAATTGTGTTTAGTGATGAAGCTCATTTCTAGTTATTGACATAGGTCAATAAGCAAAATTGCCCCATATGGAGTGAAGATAATCCTCAATCCGTTAACGAATCACCATTATATCCATTACAATTGACTGCTTGGTGTGGTTTACAAGCTGACGGCATTATCAGTCCGTTTTTTTTGTTTTTGTTCCAGAAATTAATCAGTTAAGTACCGACAACATTTCGCATTTGGTCTCAACAAGCCGACGACGGCACAACTTCCCATTTTTAACAATCAATTAATTGCGATATCAATTAGGAATCAATTTTATTTCCAGAAGTGATCCTGTTATCTGGCCCCCTCGTTCGTATGATTTAACGACTCTCAATTACTTTTTATGGGGCTATGTTAAGTTATTGGTTTATGCCAACAAACCAGTAACTCTTGAAGCATTAAAAGCCAATGTTTACGTCACACATTTAGAGACACATTTATTACAGAAAATAGTCAAAAATAGAACTGATCGAATGGACTATGTAACTTGAATTTACGGCGTTCATATATCGGAAATCATATTCAAAAAATAAATGTTATGAGAAATTATCTACCAGATTATAATAAGATAAATTTCATTTTCACAATATTTTTGTCTTGTGTTATGACTTTGAGTTCTTATGCAGCTAAAAAAAACAATTGATATAAGAACTAACACATAAATCACAGCTATATAAATTAACTAATCTAATTAACTAAAACTAATCATTGGACAATTTTTTTTTGTAAGAAATAACACTAATGTTTGTAGAATGCATGTTTGCGCGCTTACTTTAGACTGCTTCAATCTTCACTCTAGTTTATAAGGGAGTTTGTATTTATAGGAGACGAAAAAACATTTGTTCAAAGATCTATTTAACAGACGCTAATGGACATACTTCGTACGAAAAAAGAAATCATTGTAAATTGTTTTTTTTTATCAAGATTCAACACTATTATTTATAGAATATATGTTGGTACACTTACTTTAGACCGCTTGCAATCTGTTCTCTTGTGTATAAGGGAGTTTGTATTTATAGGAGACGAGAAAACATTTGTTTAAAGATCTATGTAACTGAAGCTAATGGGCATACTTAGTACAAAAAAAGAAACCAGGAGGCTATATTAGTTACATTGCAGATATAAGAGCGTGTCTTTAACGAGCTTTCACTGTAGTTTGATTCCCTTAACACTATTTTTGATTCAGTGCCAGAATTAAAGAGAAAAATACACTCCTACAACTAAAACATTAAAATGGAAATTAAATGGAAAAGCCTATATTACACTTTACCTATTAAACACAACTTTCTGTAGATAATCGATTAAGGCGCCAATTCATTATCTCTTAATTAAAACATTAATTTAATTTATTTATATTAAAAGCTCATATATTATTTTTACAAAAACATATTGTATCATTTTCGCACACATCATAATTTATTACTTTATATTTAAAAACAACAGCAACAACAGCAACAACAACAACAATAATAATAACAATAACAATTTCATGTTTTTTGTTTTTGTAGCAATTAACGATTTATAGTTTCAATTTCGTTAAGTGTGTAATTTCTTAAATACCCGATAGGGATAGAGCCTCTCATACAAATGCGCATTTACGGCCGGTTCAAACATGGTTTCAAGTGATTTACGGACTTTCTCTGCGCAAGTGGTGAAGGCACGTACAAATGGGGCATCGATTACTGCTGGTACAAAATGTTCATATCAATAAAAATTAATCACTGACTGACTTGACTGAATATGCTTTGACAATCCGAGCTTGTCTCGCGAAGTGATTTTGTTTGTAGCCGTTATCAGTGCGAACCAATCCAGTGGAGGTGGAGTGTGTAGGGTGTGTGAATGTGTGAATATGTGAATATGTGAAGATTTGAAGAAGTGTGAGTGATGGCATGTGTAGCTCGGTTTTTTATATGATAATCGGGCATTTAACTGATAATGTTTTGCTATCACGTAGAAACGCACCTACGATACGTGTCGCATTCCGAATACGCCGCCAACTTAGTGACGTTATGTCACTGGATAGTCGTTCAATTGATCATCTTTCCAATGGTTTTTTTTTTCTTCGTATGCTTACTTCTTCACTTTTTTCTATTGTACCTTTCTTTTTAAACTATTTTAGGTTTGTCGCAGTGCTTCTTAAAAATATTTCCAACATTTAATTGTGGCAGCAAGAAAACTGAAACTTAAAGCGAAAGTCGAACTTTTGTATTTTTTAAGCTTTAATTAATGATCGTTACTAATTTTATAAAAAATTATGCATTTACAATGCGATTAAATTAAATTATGTAACATTATTAATTTGTAGAAATTAGCTATAAATTTATTTGTTTATTTTTTTTTTATTTTTTTATTTTTTTTTTATTTTTTTATTTTTTTTATTTTATATTATGTAATAAATTTTTTTTCTCATTTCTGTTGACTAGTTTATTATGATAATTAAAAAAATTTAAATATTACAACATTAAAATTCTTGTTATAATATTTGAGGTAATTTATTATTATAATTTTAGTCTTGTGCATATAAGATAATGTCAATGTCATTGTCTAGCGTACTCACAATGTAGGTTAAACATGCTTGAAATTTATTCCTCGCGGGGATCTTAGTCGATTGTAGTCGAATGAAAGAACACTTTATTGTTAAACAGATCAGTTTATTATAATCTCTGTAGTATAATTAACAATAAGCAATTATTTTGTTTAGCTACTACGGAGTACATGGATTATGTGCAGTGATATACGAATATACACATATAGTATTTATGTGTACTGGTTCAAATTAAGTGTTTATTTCAAGAAGGTTCTCGGTAAATTTTCTTCTAAGTCTCAATCGAAAACCAATTACAAGTAGGTTTGAATAATTATAAAGTCGGTTTTGTTTTTTTAAGAATTTTGACTTTTATTTTGAACGTTATTTTTAGTATATTTCTACACATATTACCGCAAATTCACTTTTGCCTTCATCAGGAAGGAAATTGAATAATTATGTTTTCAAGTGTCATTGTGCTTCTTAATTATGAATGTTTTTTCTTTTCTTTGATTGTTGGGACCCAGATTTCTTTAGTTTTGGGTTAAAAACATTGAATCATTGTATATATCTAAGTCTCACGTGACTGTAGCTCACAATTTCAAAGAGGCTTTAGATCACTATTACAAATCTGAAGCATATTGTCTAATAATAACCTAATACTTCAACTTACGATTTAAATTAAGTTTCGTGGTTTGAGGCTTAAAATATTGCAGTGATCAAACTAGCATTGTTCTTTCAGGCGAATTTACTCTTCAAGTAAATTCCTAAGTATTTTGTCTCAACAATGAGACGAGACGAGTCAGGGTCGTCTGTAATGTCCTAGGCATAACATATCTATTGAAACGTCAATGTGACTAATTGTTGTTAGTTTAAACTTTGCTGTTTATTTAAATATAATATTGTTAACATGAATCTTTTATTGAGACTAAATTGAAATACAATAAAATGATTAAGCACAAAATGCATTGATAAATGAATGATGTTGCCAGATTGATATATTTGTTCCTTGTTAATTTAACACAACAAATATAATATAATACTTAAATCGATGAAATCTGATCTGATTAAATCTGATGAATTTGCCAGTCAAAAAAGTTGTTTACGTTCTCATATTTAATTAAAAAGTTCTGCGAAGAGTGACACAATTTTAGAAATATGAGGCAATTAAATGGTTTTAATTAATTAAGTTTAATATGAAGCCTTTGATGCCATATCCGACTTAACGTCTGTGAAATGATTAAAAATCCTATAAAACATACTAAACTAAACTAAACTTCTGAGTCAGCGTTTAATTCATATTTGGCAGGGTACGAGTTGATTCAGGAAAAATTCAATATAAGAAATAATTTCAAGACCTCTGATGATGGGTAATTTAACAATATTCAAAACTGTATATTCAAGATATATATATTCAAGATATGTATTTTCAAGATGTATGGTCAGCCAAAAATTCAATTAATTAAAATAATATTAAAGAATTTTTGTTGTTGTAGTTCATTACTTTTCGAAACCTCTCTAACAAATACAATAGTTTCTATTAAGTACAATAGTCACGACCGACATAACTGACCTTAAATAACAATAAAATAATATAAGTTTTAAAATTGTGGCCCTCGAGAAATTGGTCTATCTCTATTAAGCTACATTGTATTTGAAATATTGGAAAAAGCTGTTAAGAATATTGAAATCAATCGATATATCCCCTTTATCTCATTATTTATAATTATTATAAAAAGACCTTTTAAGATGATCGAAATTTATTGAAATGCTTCGTTAAGTTACAACGATAGGGAAATCGGATACTACCTTTCATTTATATTAATCAACATCATTATTGATTCTGCGATTCATATTAAAACCTGAACTGAACTATTAGATTCTATCGTTTATCTATAGTAATCAGCATCATTAGTGCTTCTGAGATTCATATCAAAATCTAACCTTTTGTAAAAAATCGAAATTTATTGAAATGTTTCGTTAAGTTACAATCGGATACTACGTTTTATATATATTAATTAACATCATTATTGGTTCTGCGATTCATTTCAAAATCTGACCTTTTGTAAACTCCCGTTCTATTTGTTTATATTTCTTTTAAAATTAAACTATAATTTTAAAAAATTTTTAAATAAATTTAAAGTATAATTGTTTGTGTATATAAATAAGCTTAAGTCATAGTGTAATTAATACTTAACTCTAGTTGTAATGTCATATTTATCATGCTATAGCTTGTTAAATTTTGAATAATTCTTTCGATTGATTTTCTAGACATTATTAAAATTCTGTGTATATATATATATTAGCAAAATCAGAAATTAAATCTGAAACGCATATTTCATTAACTGCTTCTTTATTAGGTTAGATCTTTATGTAAGTTATAAAGTAATGAGCTAAATTTATTACAGTACTGACCGGTACCCTGAACGCTGATCCTACATCTATCAGCAAACGATTACTACTAACAAAAGGAAAGTGGTTTTGTACTTGTTGAATCCGAAAGTTTTTTCTGTGCTGCAAAAACGATCAACAAACAAACATATAGTGGATCTTATAATACATATATATATATATATACATTAATAATACTTTTTGAAAGTGCTTAAAATCATTCATGATAGGTCAGTTTCTGTTTCAGTACAAATGAACATTGATGTTGTCTTCCGAATTTCATACAATATAAAACAAATACTTCACTGCGCTACTTTTATTATCATAATTATTATCATGACAATAATTATTATCATTATCATAATTGTATAAAAATTTTTAACAATTTATTTAAATTTATTTAAAAACAAAAATTTTAAAATTGCTTTCATTAATTGGCTACTCTTCTTTTAGCACTTAAATCAGACAAACCACACAGCACGCCTAGTACACTTTCAAGACGTCATTACGATGCATCGCATAATGCAGATCAAACTCCAGCAAACACTGAGAGTCAAGCACTTAAGGAAGCACAAAATAAGATAAAACTACTGGAAGCGGATTACAAGACGCTGCATGACAAGCGTCTGCAAGATGTAAGTAAAGCATAATCGAATTGATATTAAAAGCAACAAATTTATGATACTCAAATAGATATTTTAATTCACACTTTTACGCTTTTACAGCTGAAATCTCTTCAAACTGCCCATGAACGTGAACTCGCCTCATGTCACGAAACCGTACGCATTTTACAGCAGCGCTTAAATGAACGTGATGAAGCCTTCGCACTACAGAAACGCCGTAAAATGCCCGTGGATTATTATGCGCTGAAAGCTAAGGTATTTGAGCCACTCAATAGCAAAGCCATTCAAAGATAGTTTTTGACATTTTAATTATGTTAAATTTTAGTTGAAGTGACAATTTATTTTCTGTTTACTTGGATTTTAATTGAAGTTTTAATTGTCCAAGTTTAATGATCTCTTTTATTTTGTTTATGCAACAATCCAAAAAATTTTTTTTATCTTATACAATACCGAAGAGACATCATTTTTTTGAATATATTTTTGTTATAAATTATTAAATCTTGTTAATTGAGAAAACAACATATTGTATAATATTCAATAATATAAAAATATTATGTAATTTTAATGGTTTCTAATAAAAAAAAACTAAGTAAACTACTTGAAAACTATTTAGCTGATGTAATACAAATTATAATTAAAATATTTGACATGTGTTATAAAAATAAAATGTAACAGCCTTTTAAGTAGACTGAATAATTAAAAGAGTACAAAAAAAAGTGTGTAAAAATATCTAACACACAGGGTTAAAACAACCCAAATCACTTATTAGTACCTATAACAATAAGAGATACCAGGATTGTATAAACTTATCAAAAGAAAAACTTAGAATCATCACAGAATCCTAACAGGGCACTGTAGACTAAAACATTACCTTATAAAACTGGTTATACTTACGGGTACAAACTGTAGATTCTGTGAAGAGTATAAGGAGTCGGGCACACATTAGCTGTTAGAATACCCTGCACTAATGCACATACGAAGTAGGCTCCTAGGAATGTATATTCTTATGGAAGAGGCAATAAAACTCTGTAAAAAACCATGTGGTTATTAAGTCCTTAACTGCCGATTTTTGCAAAATCGATGCTGGTTACAAAACGTCATATAGTTTTGAACGTAATGTCGATACATTTATCAGCTAACTTCATAAATGATAAGATACCTGGTAGTAAGGACATTTCTGTCAATTCTAGTGTCGATAAATTGGCATGAAGTGTCACAAGGCTTCTTTTAAAATCAATTTTTTGGATGTATGTTTCCCATTAGCAACAATTAAACTGTTAGTCTTTTAAACTATTAGTCTTTTTTCGAAATAATATGAAACTGATTATCGTAATACCTTCCCTTGTAGTTCTCCAATACAATATCTGTGCAAGAGATAGAATTGACCGTAGGATTCTATCAATAATATGTATTGTCTTTACTTGTCTCTTTATTGTCTCTTTACTATCCACTAACTGACTAGTGCTCTATAACTTAATTAGGATTGCGAAGATATTTCAGAAATTAGAAATGTTGGTTCTTATATACATTATTTTATTGATGTATCAAATATTTGATATATATCAAATAAAATGCAAATGAAAAATGTCAATAATTTTCTGAAAGAAAATCACTTAATACTTTAGAAGATTTTTCGATGGGATATGTAAACTATGGAGCTGTTCAATATATTAAAAAAAAAGAAACGTACAAGTATATAAAAAATTTCACCGTTATTATTTAATATGTGAAAAATATAAATTTATTAAATAAATTTATTTATTGAAGGTATCATCACTGGAGCGACGTCATTCAGAACGAGAAGAGCGTCTACATATGCTTGTAGAAGCATTAAGTAAAGGACGTTTAAATGGTGCATTGGAGGAAATGATTGCCGATAACAATAATAAATAAATTATTTTAATTTAATTTAGTTTTTATGAAAATAAAAATTAATTTTATTATTTTAATTATATTCAAATAATATTTTTATTTAATATATGAAAAAAAATATGTGTTCATTGTGAAAATATAAAAATTAATGTGTTTTTAACTATTCGTTTATAACAATATGTTTATATATATATATATATATATATATATATATATATATATATATATTATAATGTCTAAAACATATTATGTATGTTTATATATAAATTTTAGTATATTCATTTTAAGGTTAATTTTAAGATTAATTTAAAAAATTAACTGTTATAATTTTCATTTATGTAAAACTATTTATTTTATTATAAATTTTAAATACATTTAAGTAAATTTAAAATGTTATGCATGTAGGAAAGTTAGGTGTAAAATTTTAAAAATTTTTATAAAAAATTAAATACAGTGTTACGTGATTTTAGAGATCCACTACTTGAGCCTAATGGCCCATTGTATTAAATATAGTGTTATATATTGCAAAATATTACATTAAAAAAATTAAATGTTTAATTGTTGACTGAATTTCAATTAAAAGGTTTTAATATTTTTTTAAAATTAATTTACAAAACATATTTTTAAATAATTCTAACTAGTACTTTTAGATATAGAAACACAAATTTTAATACAATATATAACAATTTGCTTATATTAAGTGTTAAAATATTTGTTAGTTATTAGAACTTAAAATCAAAATCTTAGATATGTAGAAATTAAATAAAAAAACTTTTTTAAAATAAGAAAAAATAATTGTGTATTAGATATTTTACATATAATATATTTTGTATATTAATATTAAATTTTAATTAAAATAATATGTTTGAATATAAAGAAAATGACGATTTCAAAACTAAACCAAAACTATATCACAGAAGAAACTTTTACCGTCAGTTTCCTTCCATAGGAATTAAATAAAAATAAAAACAAATTACTTAAATCAAAAACAAAATAACCATTTTTTTACCTAAGATGATGAAATGTTAAAATAAAAATAACATAATTATAGAAATATAATTGGAAATAAATAAAACAAATTATTTAAAATAATAATTTTAAATATTTTTATTTTATAAAGACAACTAACAATATTTATAAAATTTTAATATCAAAAAATATTAAAGTAATTTTTAGACGGCTTATTAAGCTATGGGGTAATGTACAAATGTTCTATGATATGATTTTTTTTAACAAATATATAATTTTCAATACATAAATAAGTTCTAAAAGTATTAATTTAAATGTTAAATATGTTTTAAAATAATTTAAAAACTAAGTTAATGACGCATTGTTAATATAAAATAAGCAATTTCTGTTAAGTATTAAAAAATTTTGCAATTTTTATATTTATTTAAAATAAAATTTAGATATGTGTAATTAAATATAAAATATAAAATGTATTCTAAATTAAAATTGAACTTTAACTGTTTTTAATATTTTTATTTTAAATCCTATTATTTTCATGTAATTTTCAAAATTTAACTATATAATTTTAACTGTGAATTTATATTTATTTTAATGAATTTAAAGCAATATTCTTATTTTATTTAGTGTATAATTTAAATTAACATAATATGAATTGTACTAATGTTTTAAAATCATAGATATTTATTAATCCGAAACAATTGTGACTATATCTTTAAATAAGCTGGCACTTAAATAATTCTACCAAAAATAAAATATATTCATTTTAATAGTACATAATGTTTGGGAACATAAAGTATTTCTTAAAATGTGTGCCAAATTTACTAAGTAGATGAACTTTCAACTATATGTAAAATACACATATATTTGAAAACGCAAATATTAATCTTTAGATACTAGAGTATGCTAACTTATACCATAATTATTTTTAAATGCTATTAAATTGAAATTAAGTTGCAAATACAAAGCAGCACTAATAAATACTATAATTTTCTAAAAAAATTGAAGTGAAAAAATTTAATATTTCCCATATTACCAAATAAAAAAAAACAAATCTTTGAAATAATATTAAAAATTGTCCCTCCTTTATTTTATCGTTGCTAATATATATATGTATTAACAAAATATTTTAAATAAATTTCAATACTTTTAATATATATTTTGCTCTAAAAAATATCTTTAACTGTTAACTGAGAGTTTATTGATAACCTAACTACATATTTGCAATTATATACTTAATATTATTAAAATAATAGTAGTTTGCTGTAAATATGTTAATAAATAATAAACGAAATTGTTAATAAATATTCCAAAAAATTTTGTATATTACATATAACTTCAAGAATTTACTTTAACATATATATGTTTATTCAAAACTATTTTTAAATTTAATCATAAGTTTTATTGTTAAGTTATGGTGGTATATATTTTTTTAAACTATATTTAATATAAATTATTTTAAATAAATTACATTAAATGTGTTATTAGCTTCATTACTTATAATTACTTTGTACTTATAAATGTAAGTATTGTCTTAATAAATTAATTATTTTAAAAGCAGCTTTAGTTTTTTAAATATTATTCAGACAAAAAATAATGTATTATTTTTAATTATATAGATGACTATTGGTTGGGAAAAAATGAGTGTCAATGATTATACAGAAAGGCAAAAGTTATATTTTATTTATCTATCTTGTATGTTTAACTTAGAAGCATCTAACTTGATTAGTTATACATTCGTAAAATTACTTACTTAATTGGTCTTAACATATGTCCTTAGGCGCATTTTGTAGTCGCAGCTAGTACTTCTTGTCTCTAGTTGGAGTGGAGACAACATTTATAATATTTGTTGTTCTCTCACTAACCACTCATAGTGCAGAGCGGAGCAATTTCAACCATATACATGATATAACTAAACCAACAGAACATCAGAATAACAGAATAAGATGCAAATTGCTACGCTATGTGAAAGAAATTGGATATGGATAAGACAACTTATGTTGAAGAAGCCTAGGTTTACTTCGATGATGATGGTTTTTCGATGATTTGGTTTATTTGTATTATGTGTGTGTGTGTATTACAATATCATAAAGTACATTATGTAATAATTCGTTAGAAAATGAATATAAAGAGATAGGGTTTTAGCATTACCAAGAATTTCTATATTATATTTTATGAATGGAAAGGATTAGAATAATTGAAAGTGTTCTGTTCTCTTTATTAACGCTTCAGTTTCCTATTTTAATATTGGATAAGAAATGGGTTAAGAGGACATGTGTTGAAGAAATCTAAACTCACCTCAAGGTGTATTACTAAATGATGGTAATGATATTATATTTTATGAATGAAAAGGATTGGATAATTAAAAATGTTGAATTTTCTGTCTTAACGCTTCAGTTTCCTATTTTAAAATTGGATAAGAAATGGGTTAAGTGGACATGTGTTGAAGAAACCTAAATTCACCTCAAGGTGTATTACTAAATGATGGTAATGATATTATATTTTATGTGTGTGTGTGTGAATGCAAAGGATTGGAATAATTAAAAAT
>NC_051846.1:171928200-171940944 GCF_002237135.1 Teleopsis dalmanni
CAACCTTTTGTTGGGTAATAAAGCAAAAAAAACATCTTTTGAGATATTTGTAGACACAGACTCGTACTTAAATCATGACTGTATCAAAAGAAAGTTCGCAACCATCAAAGCATGATCTGATATGTGAAAAGTCATTAAAAATCGCTGTAATAGACTTGAAGATGATATAAAAAAAAGATATTACGTTTCTATATATATAAAATTTGTTAAAATAGAATTAAAATGTATTGAAAAATTTCAAAATTTGCTCCATTGTACTTCTATTATTCAAGAAACACAATGCACTTAACAATTTCTATTTGGTACTCTGTGAACTTGTGTCTGCCAGGCAGAATTTTTGAATATTTTAAGGGAGTGGGCGCGGTTGAAACTTGCAAAACAATAGAAGATTTTATGTAAAAGATGCATGTTTGGAGACGTGTTGGCAAGATACGACAAAACTACTCGACAAAAACACTTAATGCTTTATATGTTCATACTACAAGTAGCAAAGAATAAATATAAATGTACTTTCTTTCAATTGATAACACAATGATATTCATTATTACCGTCAAACTAACAACCGCAGTTAACAATCATTAAAATTACATTCACAAAAACTTAAGAAAATTTACTTTAATTTAAAATAAATTTTTATAGTCTTGTAAGAAAAAAAATTAACCTTCTCTTTTATTAATACATTGCAGATGGAAGAAATAACCGAAGGCATAGAAACTATTGAGTTGGCAGTTAATGATGAACCA
Organism: Teleopsis dalmanni; assembly: GCF_002237135.1. Lineage (NCBI taxonomy): Eukaryota > Metazoa > Arthropoda > Insecta > Diptera > Diopsidae > Teleopsis > Teleopsis dalmanni. The sequence goes on from NC_051846.1 coordinate 171,928,944, forward strand.
TGTTTAATTTCAAATGGCACGAATTTAGATACAAACAATGTGTCGCACCTCAATTCAAATGCACATGAATCACTGCATGCATCTAATACTAATATTGCCCTGATGCCCATGTCTAGAATGTTATCGGTTTTACGCACAAGCATAGAACATACGAAATCTGATTACATTACTAATCGACGTCCCAGCGTTGACAGTATGTTACAGACGCAGCAATCACAGGCGTACATGCCAAGTCCCACGCATAAATCGCCATTGAATTTTAATGCTACACAAGCCTGCAGTCCTAGTGTCAGTGAACGACGTAATTCTGGTAGCGCAGTACGTCGCTCATCAATAACTACACCTGACAGCGGCATCGCTAGTCACACACACTCTGCACAATTTACGCAAACGTTAAGTCCTCATAAAAATATATTTTCACCTACACCTACACCTGCGGTTGTAAAAAGTTTTTCTGATAAATCTGTCAACTCTTCGCCAAAGCATATGGTTTCGTCGGTAACATCGCCGATTGAATCCATGAGTTTCATGACTAGAGAACATGTCTTAAAGCAGGAAATTGATCAGTTGCAGGAAAAACTTAAAGATACTGAAGAACGTTTACAGTCTTTGCGCATACAGCATGACTCTTTAGCGCAGTTGCACCGTGATTTGCGTGACAATAGTTCACATTTACAGGAGGAATCGGAAATGCTGAAGTTAGATGTGCAACACTTGACAGAATGTGCAAACGTTTTGCGTACGGAACTGAAAGCAGCGCGTAATGATCGCAGTGAAGCTTTGGAATTACAGAAAGCATTGCAAACAGAACTAGAAGAAACTCGACAAGACAAAAAACGTGCACAAGAACTGAAAGAAAAAGATACTAAAGTTATACAGGATTTGCAACGGCAATGTCGGGAAATGGAACGTATTTTGATGCGTAAACATCCTGACTCTGTTTCCGCATTGATAGGTGTGTCATTATTTAGTTGAAGATTGCTTGACTCTGTTTTTTACATATCATATCTTTTCTATTATAGTTGCTTCTAAAAATCCTGGAAAATGTACTAGCAACGATCAAGAGAATTTAAATAGTCGCAAACTATTGGAACAACGTATAGCACAATTGGAGGCAGATGCCAAAGCACAGGATCTCAAAGCACAACAAATACTGGCCAACGTACAAGCGCGCTTCAACTCAGTACAAGCAAAATATGAAACACATATTGCTGATTTAGAAACACAAGTCTTAAGGTAAGTTGTTCTACAATAATTTAAAAATTTATTTGTGTGTAAACGAATTCTTCTTCACATACATAATTGCAGTTTACAAGAAATCAACACAAAATTAAATGAAAAGATAGAATCTCAAGTGCGTACACTCGATTATTTTGTTTCGAAAAAATCTGAGCAGTACTACAATAATTCTACACAAACTGATGATATTAAAATTGTTGAAGAAGAGACAGAAAACACTAGTTCTACAGTGCGAGTAACTACGTCGGCCTGCACACAAACAGCCAACACAAAAACTTCTACACGAGATCATAGCACAAATACCATCGGCACCTCTAATCAGCATTCAGCAAGCTCCAGCAAAGAGACGAAATTCAAGCAATAATAAAGCCAATTTAAACAATGCTAGCAAGCCCAACTACGGATCTCAATGACTTGCGTCAAACGCCTGTTTCCTATCATGATCACCATTTTCAAATGTCTGCCTATACGCCGCTCAAAAAAGATGCACATCTTTTGGCCACATTAGCGGTATTCGTTGATTTGCCATTAAGAAAGCCATTAAGCGCTGACACGTTAACTTGATAGAATTGCAAAAAGACAAAAAAAGTTGAAAGGAAAAAGAGGTGAGTCAGATTCTATTTATTAATTTGTTTTTATATTTAAAATTTGCTACAGTTTTCGTTTTAAATTAAATTCATTTTCTCTTCATTTGCATTATAAAACGTAACAAAATAAAATTTTTTAAATATGCAAAATTTTAAACATTAAATACATTTTGTTTGTTAATAAAAACAACATAAACATCAAATTATCAAATCAAATTAGATAAAATATTTGATTAACTATTAAATATTTGAAAAGATTTCATTTCTTTAGTATACAGATTGTTTTAAATAATATAATTTATACATATAGTTTCGTTACCTACAATATGTGTGTTTGTATATGTATTTAGAAATAGATCTAGATTAGCGATGGTCATGCAGTGGCTCAATTCAATTATTCCGTTCCTCTATTGATATATTTGCAAATCACAATTATAAGCACTCCAGCAAGAACAACAATAATGATAATAACGTAAAACAACACTGGAACAGCGTTCCGTGGTTTATAATCATTTTTGCTTATTCATATGTATTTGTCTCTGTAATACCATTTATTATCCATCGTTATACAATTTCTGTGCTGATACACCTAATATGATTAAGCGTATGAAAAATAGTTACCAACATGTTTTAACAAAAGTAGAGCTATGATACGCAACTTGCAATGCAATGCTCATCCACAAGCATTAAAAATTTACGCAAATAACTACTGTTCCAAGTAACAATCAAAAGTAGAAATAATAGGGGGAATCTGTAGCAAATACTAAAATCCGTTTTGGTGTTATGAATTTTGAATATGAGTAGGTATATAATTTTGTATTTATTGTGAATATTGTTGTACTGCCCCTTTAACATATTTCTGTGCCCACCACTGATCTAGAAAGTATTATCCGTTTATAATAAAGAATATTGTACTATTATCGCTTTCTAGCTTATTTACTATAGTCATTTGTTTTAATAGATATTAATTTCATTAAAGCATTAAATTTAAAATCTATAGTATAGACATCTATTATAAAATATGTAGTTTCCGTAACAAAACAGTTAATAGTAAACTTCAATTTACGTTCTTGCAAATATTGGTAAAAAGTATAGATTATAACATTTTTATTTAGAGTTCATATTTAAGGTTACTGTGATATCGAATATCGTTAAAAAAATTTTTCGTTGATACATCGAATACACGATATATAGATTAAATTTAATCGAAGATGGAACTTTTACAAATCAAAAGATCCATCAAGTGATATTTAAATGAAAGATCCAAGACGGATCTGTTACAAATAAAAAAAAACCCGTCAGGTGATACATAAGTAAAAGTTTTAACTTTGAAAACTCCTACATATAACGATATCAAATCGAAGGTACATTTGTTACTTGCAAATCAATTGACATCTTTATGAATGCAGATGAAGTTGTAAACTATAATATTGAGTTGTTAATTATTGTTAATCAAATTATTAGACTTAATTTTTAAAATAATTAAAATAATAGAACATAGCGATTATATTATCTACGAAAATTAGTCGTCAAACAGCACTTTGGATTAGATATCACAAGGAATCCCTAAGCTGAGTGAGTTGATTAAATAGACCTCATTAATATGATCTTAGATTAGATATTAGAGGTTATTTCAGCAGCAACTGGTTATCCATCTAAAACCACTTATATATTAAGACGACCAAGGTTGATGATTCACCTAAATAAATTTGATGAACTGATTTAATTCAATGAAAGATAGAGAGAGGTTTTTGATTATAGTAAAAATATCTATTTGTAAATTATTCTTTCCGTATGAAAAAGAAATTTATTTCAAATTGAAAATGGGACGATAGTGACAAAAAAATTGATATCCTATGAAATTTTTTTATATTTTAGTCAAATGAGTTCTTGGTACGTTTCAGATATTGCCACATATCCATCATCAGTGAGATTTGGAAGTATTTATTAGTCTTATTGTAATTTTAGACTTTAAATGTCAGAAACTTAATCCACAAAGCGCTTGTACTTGCTGTGTTATATAATGGGTGTTTTTTTAACTGCATAAGAACTATCGATATCGATAATTTTGGTTTGACAGCTGAGAATATTAAACTGTTAAGACATTTTAGCTTAGTAATGTTTGGAAATTCATTATAAATCGATTAACACTAGAAGAACGTTTCCAGATTGTGAAAATTTATTTTGAAAGAAATTAATGTGTTCGCAAAGATCATATCGAAGAATTGTGTTTAGTGATGAAGCTCATTTCTAGTTAAATGTCTATGTCAATAAGCAAAATTGCCCTATATGGAGTGAAGATAATCCTCAAGCCGTTAACGAATCACCATTACATCCATTACAATTGACTTCTTGGTGCGGTTTACACGCTGACGGCATTATCAGTCCGTTTTTTTTGTTTTTGTTCCAGAAATTAATCAGTTAAGTACCGACAACATTTCGCATTTGGTCTCAACAAGCCGACGACGGCGCAACTTCCCATTTTTAATAATCAATTAATTGCGATATCAATTTAGAATCAACTTTATTTCCAGAAGTGATCCTGTTATCTGGCCCCCTCGTTCGTATGATTAAACGCCTCTCAATTACTTTTTATGGGGCTATGTTAAGTTATTGGTTTATGCCAACAAACCAGTAACTCTTGAAGCAATAAAAGCCAATGTTCATGTCACCATTGACGCAATAGAGACACATTTATTGCAGAAAATAGTCAAAAATAGAACTGATCGAATGGACTATGTAACTTGTATCTATGGCGGACATATGTCGGAAATAATATTCAAAAAATAAATGTTATGAGAAATTATTTACCAGATTATAATAAGAAAAATTTCATTTTCACAATATATTTGTCTTGTGTTATGACTTTGAGTTCTTATGCAGCTAAAAAAACAATCGATATAAAAACTAACACATAAATCACAGCTATATAAATTAACTATTACTAAATTAACAAAAAAAATTTTTTTTTGTAAGAATTAACACTATTATTTATAGACTACATGTTGGCACACTTACTTTAGACTGCTTGCAATCTGATCTCTTGTGTAAAAGGGAGTTTGTATTTATAGGAGACGAAAAAACATTTGTTCAAAGATCTATTTAACAAACGCTAATGGACATACTTCGTACGAAAAAAGAAATCATTGTAAATTGTTTTTTTTTTTATCAAGATCTAACACTATTATTTATAGAATATATGTTGGTACACTTACTTTATAGACCGCTTGCAATCTGTTCTCTTGTGTATAAGGGAGTTTGTATTTATAGGAGACGAAAAAACATTTGTTTAAAGATCTATGTAACAGAAGCTAATGGGCATACTAAGAAACCTGGAGGCTATATTAGTAACATTGCAGATATAAGAGCGGGCATGTCTTTAACTGGTTTTCACTGTAGTTGGATTTCTTACCACTATTTTTGATTCAGTGCCAGAATTAAAGAGAAAAATACACTCCTACAACTAAAACATTAAAATGGAAATTAAATGGAAAAGCCTATATCACACTTTACCTATTAAACACAACTTTCTGTAGATAATCGATTAAGGCGCCAATTCATTATCTCTTAATTGAAACATTAATTTAATTTATTTATATTAAAAGCTCATATATTTTTTTTTACAAAAACATATTGTATCATTTTCGCACACATCATAATTTATTACTTTATATTTAAAAACAACAACAACAACAACAACAACAACAGCAGCAGCAACAATAATAATAACAATAACAATTTCATGTTTTTTGTTTTTGTAGCAATTAACGATTTATAGTTTCAATTTCGTTAAGTGTGTAATTTCTTAAATACCCGATAGGGATAGAGCCTCTCATACAAATGCGCATTTACGGCCGGTTCAAACATGGTTTCAAGTGATTTACGGACTTTCTCTGCGCAAGTGGTGAAGGCACGTACAAATGGGGCATCGATTACTGCTGGTACAAAATGTTCATATCAATAAAAATTAATCACTAACTGACTTGACTGAATATGCTTTGACAATCCGAGCTTGTCTCGCGAAGTGATTTTGTTTGTAGCCGTTATCAGTGCGAACCAATCCATTGGAGGTGGAGTGTGTAGGGTGTGTGAATGTGTGAATATGTGAATATGTGAAGATTTGAAGAAGTGTGAGTGATGGCATGTGTAGCTCGGTTTTTTATATGATAATCGGGCATTTAACTGATAATGTTTTGCTATCACGTAGAAACGCACCTACGATACGTGTCGCATTCCGAATACGCCGCCAACTTAGTGACGTTATGTCACTGGATAGTCGTTCAATTGATCATCTTTCCAATGGTTTTTTTTTTCTTCGTATGCTTACTTCTTCACTTTTTTCTATTGTACCTTTCTTTTTAAACTATTTTAGGTTTGTCGCAGTGCTTCTTAAAAATATTTCCAACATTTAATTGTGGCAGCAAGAAAACTGAAACTGAAAGCGAAAGTCGAACTTTTGTATTTTTTAAGCTTTAATTAATGATCGTTACTAATTTTATAAAAAATTATGCATTTACAATGCGATTAAATTAAATTATGTAACATTATTAATTTGTAGAAATTAGCTATAAATTTATTTGTTTATTTTTTTTATTTTTTTTATTTTTTTTAATTTTTTTATTTTTTTTATTTTATATTATGTAATAAATTTTTTTTCTTATTTGTGTTGCCTAGTTTATTATGATAATTAAAAAAATTTAAATATTACAACATTAAAATTCTTGTTATAATATTTGAGATAATTTATTATTATAATTTTAGTCTTGTGCATATAAGATAATGTCAATGTCATTGTCTAGCGTACTCACAATGTAGGTTAAACATGCTTGAAATTTATTCCTCGCGGGGATCTTAGTCGATTGTAGTCCACTGTAAGAACACTTTATTGTTAAACAGACCAGTTTATTATAATCTCTGTAGTATAATTAACAATAAGCAATTATTTTGTTTAGCTACTACGGAGTACATGGATTATGTGCAGTGATATACGAATATACACATATGGTATTTATGTGTACTGGTTCAAATTAAGTGTTTATTTCAAGAAGGTTCTCGGTAAATTTTCTTCTTAACCTTGCAAAGAAAAAAGTCTCAGTCGAAAACCAATTACAAGTAGGTCTGGATAATTATAAAGTCGGTTTTGTTTTTTTAAGAATTTTGACTTTTATTTTGAACGTTATTTTTAGTATATTTATACACATATTACCCCAAATTCACTTTTGCCTTCATCAGGAAGGAAATTAAATAATTATGTTTTCAATTGTCATTGTGCTTCTTAATTATGAATGTTGAACTATTGCATCTATCTAAGTCTCACGTGACTGTAGTTTACAATTTCAAAGAGGCTTTAAATCACTATTACAAATCTGAAGCATATTGTTTAATAACAACCTAATACTTCAACTTACGATTTAAATTAAGTTTCGTGGTTTAAGGCCTAAAATATTGCAGTGATCAAACTAGCATTGTTCTTTCAGACGAATTTACTCTTCAAGTAAATTTACTCTTCAAGTATTTTGTCTCAACAATGAGACGAGAGGAGTCAAGGTCGTCTGTATTGTCCTAGGTATAACATTTCTATTGAAACGCCAATGTGACTACTTGTTATTAATTTAAACTTTGCTGTTTATTTAAATATAATATTGTTAACATGAATCTTTTATTAAGACTAAATTGAAATACAATAAAATGATTAAGCACAAAATGCATTGACAAATGAATGATGTTGCCAGATTGATATATTTGTTCCTTGTTAATTTAACACAACAAATATAATATAATAGTTAAATCGATGAAATCTAATCTGATTAAATCTGATGAGTTCGCAAGTCTTTTATTCGCAGAATAATATTATCAAGGGACTTGGATTATAATCAATAGATAAGACTACAAATGTGTCTATTAATGTGTCTTTAGTGAGTGGTCCCATAATGCTGCTTTTAGGTATTTTAACTATTATGCAAAAAAGTTGTTTACGTTCTCATATTTAATTAAAAAGTTCTGCGAAGAGTGACACAATTTCAGAAATATGTGGCAATTCAATGGTTTGAATTAATTAAGTTTAATATGAAGCCTTTGATGCCATATCCGACTTAACGTCTGTGAAATGATTTAAAATCCTATAAAACATACTAAACTAAACTAAACTTCTAAGTCAGCGTTTAATTCATATTTGGCAGATACGAGTTCAACCTTTGGTACTGGCAGTCTTAAAAATTGATTCAGGAAAAATTCAATATAAGAAATAATTTCAAGACCTCTGATGATGGGTAATTTAACAATATTCAAAACTGTATATTCAAGATATATATATTCAAGATATGTATATTCAAGATGTATGGTCAGCCAAAAATTCAATTAATTAAAATAATATAAAAGAATTTTTGTTGTTGTAATTCACTACTTTTCGAAACCTCTCTAACAAATACAATAGTTTCTATTATGTAAAATAGTCACTAACGTCATAACTGACGTTAAATAACAATAAAATAATATAAGTTTTAAAATTGTGGCCCTCGAGAAATTGGTCTATCTCTATTAAGCTACATTGTATTTGAAATATTGGAAAAAGCTGTTAAGAATATTGAAATCAATCGATATATCTCCTTTATCTTATTATTTATAATTATTACCAATTATCACTATTGGTGTATTAGAAAGAGCTTTTAAGATGTTCGAAATTTATTGAAATGCTTTGTTGAATTGCAATCGGATACTACCTTTTATATATATTAATTAACATCATTATTGGTTCTGCGATTCATTTCGAAACCTGATGTAATCTACCAGATTCTATCGTTTATCTGTAGTAATCGCCGTCATTTTTGGTTCTGGGATTCATTTCAAAATCTGACCTTTTGTAAACTACCGTTCCATTTGTTTATATTTCTTTTAAAATTAAACTATAATTTTTTAAAATTTTTAAATAAATTTAAAGTATAATTGTTTGTGTATATAAATAAGCTTATGTCATAGTGTAATTAATACTTAACTCTAGTTTTAATGGCATGATAAATAATGCTATAGCTTGTTAAATTTTGAATAATTCTTTCAATTGATTTTCTGAACATTATTAAAATTCTGTGTATATATATGTATTAGCAAAATCAGAAATTAAATCTGAAACGCATATTTCATTAACTGCTTCTTTATTAGGTTAGATCTTTATGTAAGTTATAAAGTAATGAGCTAACTTTATTACAGTACTGACCGGTACCCTGAACGCTGATCCTACATCTATCAGCAAACGATTACTACTAACAAAAGGAAAGTGGTTTTGTACTTGTTGAATCCGAAAGCTTTTTCTGTGCTGCAAAAACGATCAACAAACAAACATATAGTGGATCTTATAATACATATATATATATACATTAATAATACTTTTTGAAAGTGCTTAAAATCATTCATGATAGGTCAGTTTCTGTTTCAGTACAAATGAACATTGATGTTGTCTTCCGAATTTCATACAATATAAAACAAATACTTCACTGCGCTACTTTTATTATCATAATTATTATCATGACAATAATTATTATCATTATCATAATTGTATAAAAATTTTTAACAATTTATTTAAATTTATTTAAAAACAAAAATTTTAAAATTGCTTTCATTAATTGGCTGCTCTTCTTTTAGCACTTAAATCAGACAAACCACACAGCACGCCTAGTACACTTTCAAGACGTCATTACGATGCATCGCATAATGCAGATCAAACTCCAGCAAACACCGAGAGTCAAGCACTTAAGGAAGCACAAAATAAGATAAAACTACTGGAAGCGGATTACAAGACGCTGCATGACAAGCGTCTGCAAGATGTAAGTAAAGCATAATCGAATTGATATTAAAAACAACAAATTTATGATACTCAGATAGACATTTTAATTCACACTTTTACGCTTTTACAGCTGAAATCTCTTCAAACTGCCCATGAACGTGAACTCGCCTCATGTCACGAAACCGTACGCATTTTACAGCAGCGCTTAAATGAACGTGATGAAGCCTTCGCACTACAGAAACGCCGTAAAATGCCCGTGGATTATTATGCGCTGAAAGCTAAGGTATTTGAGCCACTCAATAGCAAAGCCATTCAAAGATAGTTTTTGACATTTTAATTATGTTAAATTTTAGTTGAAGTGACAATTTATTTTCTGTTTACTTGCCTTTTAATTGAAGTTTTAATTGTACAAGTTTAATGATCTCTTTTATTTTGTTTATGCAACAATCCAAAAAATTTTTTTATCTTATACAATACCGAAGAGACATCATTTTTTTGAATATATTTTTGTTATAAATTATTAAATCTTGTTAATTGAGAAAACAACATATTGTATAATATTCAATAACATAAAAATATTATGTAATTTTAATGGTTTCTAATAAAAAAAAAACTAAGTAAACTACTTGAAAACTATTTAGCTGATGTAATACAAATTATAATTAAAATATTTGACATGTGTTATAAAAATAAAATGTAACAGCCTTTTAAGTAGACTGAATAATTAAAAGAGTACAAAAAAAAGTGTGTAAAAATATCTAACACACAGGGTTCAAACAACCCAAATCACTTATTAGTACCTATAACAATAAGAGATACCAGGATTGTATAAACTTATCAAAAGAAAAACTTAGAATCATCACAGAAATCCTAACAGGGCACTGTAGACTAAAATACCACCTTACAAAACTGGTTATACTTACGGATACAAACTGTAGATTCTGTGAAGAGTATAAGGAATCGGGCACACATTAGCTGTTTGAATACCCTGCACTAATGCACATACGAAAAAGGCTCCTAGGAATGTATATTCTTACGGAAGAGGCAATAAAACTCTGTAAAAAACCATGTGGTTATTAAGTCCTTAACTACCGATTTTTGCAAAATCGATGCTGGTTACAAAACGTCATATAATTTTGAACGTAATGTCGATATATTTATCAGCTAACTTCATAAATGATAAGATACCTGGTAGTAAGGACATTTCTGTCAATTCTAGTGTCGATAAGCTGGCATGAAGTGTCACAAGGCTTCTTTTAAAATCAATTTTTTGGATATTCGTTTCCTATTAGCAACAATTAAACTGGCTATAGCAGTTTATATGATATAGCCTATTAGTCTTTTTTCGAAATAATATGAAACTGATTATCGTAATACCTTCCTTTGTAGCTCTCCAATACAATATCTGTGCAGGAGATAGAATTGATTATAGAATTCTATCAATAATATGTATTGTAACTATGACTCAGAGGCATTTAAAAAAATAGTTAGAGGGATAGTTAGAAAAATAGTAACCATTAATTAAAGCCATACGTTGTAGGTTAGAAAAGGAGAAGAAAAAAGTCAAAAGGTACCATTAATTAAAACTGTTTTAAAGGTATGTTAATTAAATCTTTTCGAAAGCAAACAAAAATCAAGTAGAGAGCTGTAGCTCGCTATTAATATTTTAGGGTATTAACTATTAAGAGTTAACTTTTACGTATAGAAGTACAGAAGAAAGTATAGACTCCTTTTCACTGCACTAATGGGGTCGGTGTTAACTCCTGTATTTAAAATCTTTTTACTATCCACTAACTGACTAGTGCTCTATAACTTAATTAGGATTGCAAAGATATTTCAGAAATTAGAAATGTTGGTTCTTATATACATTATTTTATTGATATATCAAATATTTGATATATATCAAATAAAATGCAAATGAAAATTGTCAATAATTTTGTGAAAGAAAATCACTTAATACTTTAGAAGATTTTTCGATGGGATATGTAAACTATGGAGCTGTTCAATATATTAAAAAAAAAGAAACGTACAAGTATATAAAAAATTTCACCGTTATTATTTAATATGTGAAAAATATAAATTTATTAAATAAATTTATTTATTGAAGGTATCATCACTGGAGCGACGTCATTCAGAACGAGAAGAGCGTCTACATATGCTTGTAGAAGCATTAAGTAAAGGACGTTTAAATGGTGCATTGGAGGAAATGATTGCCGATAACAATAATAAATAAATTATTTTAATTTAATTTAGTTTTTATGAAAATAAAAATTAATTTTATTATTTTAATTATATTCAAATAATATTTTTATTTAATATATGAAAAAAAATATGTGTTCATTGTGAAAATATAAAAATTAATGTGTTTTTAACTATTCGTTTATAACAATATGTTTAT
>NC_051846.1:171941044-171959094 GCF_002237135.1 Teleopsis dalmanni
TAATTACTTTGGTACTCAATATAATGCTCTTTACCTTGGTGTATTTGCAGGCAATTGTGGTATTTGAAGCAAAGTATGCGTCTCCTGACGACGCCGCTGGCAATTTTGAGCCGACAAATTTGGTACGTTCTATACAGGAGCAACAGAATATTAGCTGCAGCAGCCACAGCTTGGATGATGATCAACAGATGCTACTTGACATCGAACAGAACATAGCGAACCTGGAGCGCAGTCTGAATAGAGGTGAAAATTTATTTCATATGAGATTATAAAAAAAGGAAACTTAATAATTTTCTGCTCGTTTGTGTTTTGTGTTAGTGTTATGTAGTGTTTAAGGTTTGCTTTATAGAATTTTTATAGCGAAATTAGTGGCTGTAAAAGTGAAAACATAATTTTTTATAGATGAAATGTAATATTTAAAGAAATGATTATATGGTAGAAATTTCAAAGAGAATATTTAATGTGTTTCTGGCAAGTGTACGATTACATATAAATGGGCAAATCTGAGTTTACCTAAAATTCATGAAATTAGATATTAATAAAATGCAAACGAAACTTAAATTAAAAAATTCTACAAACGAAAAATGGAATATTCGTAGACATAAGTAAATTACATATTTAATTAACAATATTACAAGGAAAGATTTAATAATAAATAATGAAATAAATTAAATAAAAAATTTATTTAAAGCATAAATATGAAGTTGAAGTATACAAGACCTGGATTTAGAAATTAAAAGTGTTTAAAAAATAATTTGAAAAAATATTTAATTTAAATGAAAATAAAATTTTTTTTCTTAAATCACAGATAGATAAAAAAAGAAAAAAGTTGAGTTCAGTATATTATTGTAAATTCCCAATAATAATTTACGTGTGTATATATCTTTGGGAAATGAAATATTTATTTATTTAACATTTAAATAGTTTTAACTCTCCACATACAATGCCACTTATGTTATATATTTTTGCATCCGCTTTGCGCTTTGTTTCACAAAAAGGAGCACTTAAATGTGCATAAATTATTGATAAAGTTCACAGAAATATCGAAATAATGTACAAATAATAGCGATATAAATTATTTATGAAAAAAATTAAAATTCAATAAAATAAAATGGAAATAGTTTCACATATTTTTAAATACCAGATAATAAATATTTAAAATTAACATAAACTTCAATAAGTAATTTCAGCTTAAATAGATATAGTAACAAACGATATATTTGGTTAATATTACCTTATATATTTGATTTTGTCACCCAAGTCATCTAAGTAAAAACAATATTAATAATATTATTTTAATTTAACAAAATCATAATAATGTATATATAACTACAAATATCAAATAAATAATTAAATAAAAAATAAATATATTAACTTCCATTAATCAGCCATACATATTTTGTTTTAGAATCCGGTGGCAATGTGGCCACTGGGAGTAGTGGCGCTAGTGGTAACGATACTTTTGTATCCCAAAAGAAGCGCCACTTACTAAGACGTGTCATGTCGGCCGCACAATCTGGCGCTTCAACATCAAGTCGCCAAAGAACAGAATTAAAATTTGACAAATTTGGCAAATCGCCAACAGCGGCCGCATCAACAAGTGCTAACGCAATGGCGGTTGATACAAATATTGCTGGTATTGCCAGTAGCAACGGAAGTCCACTGCCCAAGGAAAAGAAAATGTCTTTACGCACAGTAAGAAATATAATGCGCTTAGGACGGAGTAGGCAACAAACACAGTCACGCGATAGTAGCACCGAGGATGAGGGCAGGTAAGTTTGCTTTGCAGTACGTTTAATGTCAAAATACCTTCATATTTGTTTAGCCATGCTTTTCCAATAACAAATGCTTATGAGCTATGTATTGCTATTGCAAAGGACCTTGTGTACTTTAAAATATTTATATTTTTAAAAAATTTTTCATGTTTCAAATGCCTCAAAGCGTTAACGAGAAGTACCCTTGACTTTTGTTTTGTTTAAAATACCGTGAAAGTAGTTTAATTCACAATTCGATTTTTGTGGAATTTAATTTTCAATTTTGTTTTCTACCAATGTGAAGTTGAGATTTGTAATTTGAGTAAATAAACGAAGTAAACAAAGTAATGTTTAAATGAACATGAAATGTACACATTACCTCATTAACTAAAAACAAAACATTAACTAAAATGATGACAGAACATTTTTTTTGTATATGCTTTAGACGTTTAAATGTTTTTTAGTTTAATATTTAAGTTTAAAAAAGTCATTTAAGTTTAAAAGATTTTAAAACGATATCACACAAATGAATATAAAATCCTTGAAATATTTGAAAAAATATCGTTATCATATTGAACTTTCAATGCATCAATGAAAGCATTCAGACCATTTGAAATATTTTTAAAATAAAATATCAGACAATTAATAACTCACATAAACAGCAATATATTTAAAAATTCCAGACCCAATGTCGAAAACCGAAAAACACTTGTTGTATAGTTGTCTGACAAAAAGAATTTACTATGTTAGATTATCGGTTCTAATGTCATTCCAACAGTTAGCCTTTAAGCTAAAAGTTGCTTAAATCGATCAAGCAATTTCTTGTAGAGAATCTATACACATTAAAAAAGACTTGTTTATATTAAATTTCTAATAAAAAGATTTTTGTAAGTAACTATGAAGCTATTTTTTGAAGAGAATATTTATATATTAAGAAAATACTATTTATATTAACTCTATAATATAAATTTTATTGGTTTATTATAATAGGCTAGCTATTGATCGTTACAAGTACAGTCTAATTTCCATAACTCGAACTTCTTTAAATTGAATTTTGTACAAATCAAACTAAATAGAGTTCAACAGGGTTTAGAGAGCAAATTAGACTTAAATTGAAGTCTCCATAGGTCGAACCTTTTCTTTACAAAATGGTACTTCAAGTTATCTCCAAACGATCAAAAAATGTTTAGAGGGATTTGATCTAGTGATATCTCCATCTCCATTTTTTATTTAACCAAATAAATACTTACTAAATTTAACAGAATTATAATTTCGTCTTTGTTTTTCTTATATTGCATGATATGTTTAACCAACTATTTTAAGATTTTGTAATCATGTCCTGATTGATTTCCGTAATTCGACAAATCAATATTCAATAGATTAGTTTCTTGCTTGAAATATTTAAAGAGACTAACTAACTTTATGTACCATGTTTTCTGTTCTTTTCTTTTAAGACTTAGGATTTAGCTTTTCTGTAATGAAAATTATCTTACACGGATTCTAATATGATTTGTTTCTCATAGTGTTGAATAAATTAATAAACTAATTATTTGTAAGAAGACTGCATTTTCAGCTTTAACTGATACATAGTGTATAAAAGAAAAGTCTACAAAAAAAACAGTGGGTCTGAGGGAATCATAACTAATAGCTTCCACAGCTTCAGTGGTATGGCTTCATGAGGACTAAAAATGAATTATTAGGGCAAAATATTAACTGATGTATCCTTGTTGGTTGTTTATTACTCCAAACATGCCCATTTTCTTTTTGAACAAAGCTACTGACACTCTCTACAAACACAAATTATTTATAAACGCTACTTAGATCTATTAATGTTAGGTCCAAGCATTATTTAAAAAAATTCATTTTAGCTGTTTATATTTTCTTCTTTAATACGATTACGAAGAAGGGAGTGGACGATTTCAGAAAAACTGTATGTGATAAAAGCACAACTCCAATGAGTTTGATACAAATATTAAGAAAAATCAGGTTATCCATAAAAATATTTACAAAATTTTAAAAAAATCAACCTAGACTTATCATTTGAGCTCATGTCAATAGAAGGATGTTAAGCACCAAATAAAATGATGTTTAACGAATTAAAAGTAATGTGTGAGGGATTATTGGAATTTGTCATTTTAAGGATATTAGTAACTGAAGAGTTTTTTGAATGGGTTTTTTTGAGACTATGCGTGTTGAAAATATTGAAAATGCATCCCTCCGTGTGAGTTTAATTAGACAATAAATCATGGAAAAATAATATCCTTTTTTAATGTTTAGAACTGTAAATATATTAAAATTTACATATCACATTAGCACTTAAATCGTTTTAAAGGATATTTAAAGGAAGTTTTTATGCTAATAAAAATATTAGCTATAACACATATATTGAACTATATATATTCTTATTTTATAAGTTTGTAATTGTTATATTATAAATAGAGATAATAATATCCTATATGAAAAGGAATAAATAGCACAAGAAATAAATATATCCATACACGTTGTTTATCTCAAGTGCATAAATAATTATATGCATATAATTTCGCTTTTATTATTTTATGGACAGGGCGAGAAATAAAAATATCCATATATGTTTTTTTATCAAGTATATAAATATATACATATATATGTGTGTATAGATTATAATTAAGTAATAATACAAATTTTCCACGTTTTTAACTTTTTGCGACTGTAATAATTCAATATCTGTGAAATTAATAAAAACAACAAGCATTTTATTAATAATATATAGACTCGGTTAACCCTTAACTTTCAAACTAATTAAAGTAAATTAACTTTGTTTCATAAATATGTTAAAAAATTAAATAGTTGATTTCAATAAAATTCCTTTTAAATAACAAAAAATTTCGTATTGATAGTAGCTTTCCGCAATTAGTTGCTATATTTACTATAAATTATTTTTTGACCCCAAACAGTAATTTATAGGCGTTAAAAGTGACAAGTAACGCTCACCGCATGCTATAAAAACATACCGAACATAAATAAAGAAAGTTTTTTTTATATATTTTTTTATACAAACGTATGAGACTGTGAACACATGTGCACTTGATATGGTTAATAAAAATGAACATGTAGCTATGAGTACGTAGGACAAGATACAATATCTCGACGCAACTACAGATATGTGTATAGTAATTTTAGCCATTTGCCGCCATGCTGTATCTGGTACATTACGTGTACATACATTTTTTCTGTGTATTTTTAGAAGTTAAACATCAATCAATGCACACAGGTTGAACATTTTTTTTCCATTCATGGATGCACTCAGTTACCTTGGGTTACAGTCAATACTTTCATAACAGTTAATAATTTCTATTTGGAATTTCCGTTTCTCACAATAATCTCTCTTTGTATAAAATAATAATTGAATTTTCTAATAACAAAATTCTATTCATTTTTAATTGGATGACATTGGAATTGTCTTCAAGTCATTCGTAGCATCTGTTGCAACAACTTTAATTGTGTATGACTTCTCCCTATCAAATGGCACAATGGGGCGTATGAGTTTTATTTTAGCAATTATTTTCACAGTCGTGTGCAGGCCATGAGGACGACTGTATTTCTATGGCTCTGGTCATTATTAAAATTGCAAATTTTCCAGACAAAAGCATTAAAGTGTTTTAGTCTAGTAAATTTATTACTTGTATGACCTCTTCTAGTAAGCTTCTTGTGAATTTATTAGCTTTCATTTGCTTGTTCAACATTTCAAATAATTTGAAGCATACCTAGAGCACTTTATTATATAAAATCAGTAGTTTTTTTAAATAATACGTTTTAAGTTTATATATTTGGTAATTTAATTATATCTTCAAAATTTATAGTTTTTTTTTACATGGGTTAAATTAAAATTTTACATTGTTTTAATGACCAAACACTGGTCATTAAAACAGTTATTTCTATATTCCTGGATAGAGATATAAAGAGAACAAACTAGACAAGATGGCCTGAACAAATTTCGAAGTGAATATAAATGAGATTGATACCTCAATCCAAATACCAATGTAAAAAGTTTTTAGTAGTACAGATGAATTTATCTCATATTACCTTTAGTAACATACATGACTGTGAAGAAAAGAACGAGATCTATTTTAGGTTTCAGCAAACCAGCACTGCGTGTGCTTACGGTTGATGTATTATTACTCTATTACTAGTACTGTGCAAGAGTTGCTGTGCTGAAGTGGGCATGGAATCTTCAATCTGTTTTTGTTTTTGTTTAAAACTATAGAGGAAGCTGCTCTTATATCTGAGACATTCTTTTTTATTGGCCTATAAGGAGTTATGAAAAAAATTTATGGGATTTACTTAATTCCATTTATAAAAAACAAATCATTTAAAAAGAGCTGTAGTTATCTTTAAGTGTAAGTGTTAATCTAACCTAACCTATTATCTTATGTATGTGTATAGCATAATTTCTGTATTTCTTAACATTTTCTGGCGATTAGTAAACATCTTAACCATTTTTTTTAGGCTTAGATTTATATCATTATTAATATTCATCAGCTTCTATTTATTTTTCTATCATTAGTATTTAAAACTAAATAATGATTTGAATCGGCAAGCAATGTATATAAATTTCTATTTAACGATAATAATATCCATTGTTAACTTCTTCCTTACCACATAGACACAGCATGCATATCTGTGGTTAATAGATGACTATTTAACTTTGTGTAATCAAATATTCTTTTGAAAAAAAATTTTTTTGTGTGCTATGTATCTCTAGCTTATTACTCGCTTTAAAACAACTAGAAAATTTTGCTTACTTCCTTAACTACCTTTAGTACAGCTTGAGCTTCAATATTTTAAAATTCTAGCTATCTTTATTTCAGGTTACAAAAACATTTCATAAAATTACTTCCAACAGAAAGGATTATAGGAAAAGTATAAAGAAACAAAGCAGATATTTTACAAATATTTAACTACATATTATATTAAATATTAAATTCCAAATTTCTGTTTTTTTTTTTTTGTAGAAAGAATTATTTTAGATTGTTTTTCTATTTCGTTCTATTTGATTCTCAGTTTCACAAACCCCAGTAGCTTGTAGTATCAAACACACTTTTGAGAGTGCTTTCGATCCTTGTACGACAGCGTTGAAGTATCTACAAACATTGTTTTTCACGTTTCAGATGCCAAAGTCAAGTATGTGGATACAAGTGCACACATATTTTCAGTCACACGTTGCTTGTAAATATTTCATAAAATAAAGAAAAAATTTCAGAGTGAAATATTTTTGAAACATTGCATTTCAGTCAAGCCAAAAACCAGTGTTTAGCTTAGTTTGACTAGTAGGGCAGCTCATTATTTGAATGTTGGTGAGGAATTTTTTGGCACGTAGAAATGCCTTCAATTTATGCAACCACATCATTAAATACTGGCACCGTACGTGCTTCAACTGTGTTGGCAGGGGAAAAGGGGTTATCATAAGCCAGCAACTGTTAACTTGGAAAGTCGACACTTCATTTTTTTATGTATGGATATGAATTTAAATTCATTGTTTTCTTACTCAAAAGCCAAACTTTTCAATTACTTAAGACTTTGTATTTTAACCTCTATTTTGACGGCTTGACATACCCTCGTTTTAACCGCAATACGAAATGAACCTATAATATTACTTGATCAGATATAACCTTGCAACCTAGAAGCTGTTGCTACCACCAAAATTGTCGGAGTAAGGATTATATTTGCGTATGTCCTGCAGCATCTTTACGTTTCGCGTTCACAACAAAACAAAATGTTTTCTTAATCCTTATTAAATGCAAATACTGTTCAGAATATAGCAAACAAAACTGTCTCATTTTTTTTTCTTATATTTTTGAGTGGCATTTTTTGGTAATAATTTTAATTAAATTTTTGAGTTGAAGCTAGAAAACATTTACGTTTGCAAAAAAAAGTGACAAAAGCTTAAAAAAGATTTTAACATCCTTCCTAGAAATTATTTTCAAGTATAAAAATATGAAATTATTTTTCTGTATTTATTTCAGTAGATAGCACTTTGTATTTAACTGTTCCATAATATCTTGCCAAAAAAAAAAATTATTTCTGTAAGTACATTTATTAGATAAATTCTTATGCAATAATAGATATAGATACATATTTGTATACAAAATTCTCTATTGAGTTGAAAATACATTATGCCTGAAGACGTCTGTATATCAACAAAAAAAAATCTGTGTGATTTGCTAGGCTACACATTTTTTTTTGGGTGAATCTATTTTATAAAAATATTTTTTTGAAATAAAAATATTATCTTAAATAATAGGTAAAAATGCTATCACGAAAAATATTTACCATATTTTAAGTAATTTTCTTTTCTTTTGAGTTGTCTTGAAAATGTTTTAAAGCCTTTAAATGCAACTGTGATTTTGACATTAAATCTCATTCCGACATGTCAGGATTCTACGAAAATTTGAGTAACGTACATCAGCATCAGCCAGTTTTTAATGAAAATAAGTCGAAATAATTTCATGATGCTGATATGTAATATGCAGATGTTTGTTAAATATTTATATTTTGTAATATTAATGTACTTATTTTTCTACATAGCAAATATACAAAATAAATATATTTCAATTTTATGAAATTATAACAACGAATTATGAAATTCGTTGCTGAAATTTAAGAACCGTGAGAATTAAGCTGTTGTATTACTTTATCTCATATTAGGAAATTTTAATATTATACATAATTTATATAAAAAATTCAAAAAAAAGAACAATAATTATCAACACAATAATTATTTAATTAAATTATTGGATTTTATATTAAAAGTAATCAAGTTTTATTCAGATTTTACTAATGTATATTTATATGATATGCTCAAAATACAGATGTAGAAAAATCTCAAAAAATATTGTATGTTTAAATAAAAACTAAGTACACCCAATATAAATGTCGGTTTATTCAAAATTATATTTTGATACCCTCTTTGTACACTACCACTTTGTTTACTTAGATTATCTTAGATACTCTAAGGATTGGAAAATATAATATGAGAGTGGGATTTATTTCCAATGTTAACTGAGACATATAAAATAAAAAACATCATGGAAAAATCTCACACTCAAAAAACACCAATAGTAGTAAAAATGATGTATCCAAACAGTATCAGTTTAATATAGCACAGCTTCAATATTAACAAATTTTCAATATGTTTTTGCACTTAAATAGACTTAAAAATTATAATAGTTAAAATTGATTTTGTTGAAAAAACTTCAAAATTTTTAAAATTTTTATTAAATTTCGAGCACAACACAAAAAGGTTTTCCGAAAAACCTCAATCATTTAAAAATCTTCATAAAATTTCTCACGATGCAAAGTCTAAACAGGAGATATTGTGTGACCTGTAGAACCATTCTGTTGAAACCATCTATTTTTCACATCTATATCTTCTATTTTAAGCCAAAAAAAGTTAGTAATCATGTGGCTGTAGCATTAAGAATTGGCGGTTTATGTGACGTCTTTTTTGTTTTCTAAAAATATAAGTATATTACAACTCCAGACTAAACACCAAATGCAGATATCTTAGAGTTTTAACATTTAGTTGCGAAAAATGATGAGTCTCATTACTGAAGAAAATTCTATACTAGAAATTTGCCCATTTTTCTTATTAATTTTTTACAATTCTAACACATTTAGCCGTTATAAGAGTTTTTCTTTTTTAAAATAGCAAACTTTTAGTTAAATGCATAATGTCTTTAATGATAGTTTTCTGTAAGATATGTCGCCGAAACAGTGCTGCCAAATTTTAACCACGAAATGGATAACGTTATCCATTATAATAAAATTCATTTCAACATATAATTTAAAAAATAATTAAAAACTTATTTAAGACTGTTAATTATCATAATTAATAGAGAGAGAAAAATAGCGACAGAGACTGACACTTAACTTAGAATAACAATAACCATATTATAGGTTTTTATGTAGGTTAACGGGGCGTATGAGTAACTATATTTAGTTCAACAAAATTATTAATAAAAATTTAATGAAAACTGTAAATTTAATAAATTTTATATATTTTATAATAATGAATATTTTTAAATTAATTTTTTATATCAATAAGAAGTAATATTTTTATTGGAAAAAAGTGTAAAGCGTCCTGAAACTAAATATCTCTTTTAAATCGATTTGTTGAAGCGAATATAAAATTATGGTTTGAGCTACTAAATAATTGAAATACTTTTCCTCAAATTACACTGGTACCACCTTTAAAACTCCTTGCCGCTTATGCTACATGCTTTATGCATTTCAGCCTTAATTACACACCACAGCAAGCGCGTTTACTTAAATGTCCTTTAGATGCATTTTAATCGCATGTCGAGTTCCTCCTACATTTGCAAGCGTTAAAATATAGTTGATGGTAAACTTTTGTAAATGATGGGGCGTTTGTAAACATTTCATTTTATTGTGGGTAATTTCAAAAAGAAATACCTTTTACCTTTATTTGAAGCTATAAAATAGTTAACTTTATTATTTTAATTTTTTAACGAATAACAAAATGGTTTACTTAAATGATTTTTTTATATATGTATATTTATTATATAAGATGCTTATTTATTTAAAAAAGAATTTAAATAATTAAGCTAAATTTTACACTCCAAAGATATAAATTAAAAAAAAAACTTATTTAATGTTTATTTGTTTAAAAAATAAATTAAATAAACCATTTTTTATCTCTCAAAAAATATAAATACAGTAAAATCCTACTTACAAGTAGAAATTAAAAAAAAAATAGAAACAATTTATATTAATTAATTTTGACAAATATTAAGTAAATAAATACTAAATTAAACAAATTTTTAACAAAAAATAAATACAAAACAATTATGTTAAAAATTATTTATATTAACATACGTAAATTTATTTATGTATTCAGTATAAATGTTTACTAAGTTCTAATATTTTTATTGTATTAGAATATATTTTTCTTATATGTGTTATTAATGCATATTATTATTTTATAATTATATATAATTATTTTACATATTATTAAAAAAAGAAATTATACATACATTATTATTATACTATCATACTAAGCGCCCTATAAGATCTATTGTACTATCACTCTTCCATATTCTGAACAACACTTTGTTCAGTAGAAGTCGAATAAAGGTACTGGACTCATTTTCAGATCCATCTTATGAAGAAGAAGTTTCTCTCTTTACAGTATCTGCAGGTGTCAGTGTCCATTAGGTCCATCTTTCACAGTTACTAGAAAATCAATGTGATCTGGTTCAGTGTTCAATTTTAGCTTAGACTTATTTAGAACTTTTGTTGTTGGCTCGAATTGGTTATTTGATATTCGATGTTTTCAATTATTGGACCAATCTGACAAGTGGATATTCTGCAAAAAACATCACATCTTATGAACGAAGAAGGTTGATTCTTTTCCATAAACTTATCAGCAGTTTCGTTTAAATCGAATTTCTAATAATCAGGTATACAGACAAATTTTAGTTTATATTTAGTAGATAACTCATATATGTGATATTAACAGTTTATGACCAACTTGGAATCATTGGTCTAGGATTGAATAAATTTTTTAACTGCCTGACTATCTGAATATAGAATAATATTAACGTTTAAAAATCAGTCATATAGGCTCTTAACTATACAGTTTTTATTGCCATACAGTTTACTGAAAAAACTATGAAATAAATTCCCATTGGAATTACTATGTTAAATCCAGATCAATGGACTGAAGCATTGGATTTGACACATTTGTGTACTAAAAGTTATTTCTATTATTCCATTCACTTACCATTTCTATTTAATTAGCGTTTTAAAACTACACGAAGTAAATATATAAGTAAAGAGTAAAAGTAGATAAAGAAGGGATACTACTTAAGATGTATTATAGACTAATATTTTTATAGAATCTGCTCGGTTTCAGTGAATGTTCTTTCCTAATTTAATTAGCCCAAAGTTTGAAAATAACAAAGATTACATCTTAGTTGAAAAAATTTTAAGTTTAAGTAAACTATTCCACAATTAATCTTATGAATGTAACTAAATTGCGGATTTTACTATATGCCCATGATTGTCCCAAGAAGTAGTATGAACTATATTCTCTTGGCAGTAATTTTGCAGAGTCTTATCTATAAATTATATTATAATGGGGATCTATCGGGGATCTAACGATATGAACTGATTCGTTACAATTATATCTACTGTATGTATAGAACATCCACATCGATTAGTAAATAATGTCCTTACATATGATAAAAATCTATTAACCATAGTAGCAGAGTCGTATAAAAGTAAATAAATTCTATGTCAGTAACGGTAGCCTTACCATATTTCATCGAGAACATAAGGCGTTTGTAGTAATAAACCAATTTAAGGTATTAGAAGAGAATTATTTTTCTTTAAAATTTAATTGTGTTTAAAGTAATTATTCTTCTACCCTCTTTTAATTATATAATAATAAGAATATTATATAATTATCTAATCTCATGTAATAAATTATGTTGAAAACCCTAATTGTTTTAAAAAGAGCCTAAAATATACTAACTTCTTAGAACTTCTTTAAAATTCATAAATTAAATCGTTAATTTTTTTTTCAGAATTTTGATAATAATGAATTTTATTTGGGGTATTTAATTTCTTATATTTATTCTTTTAATTGTTATATTTATTTAAATTTTTTTCGTAACTAAGCGAAAGTTACATATATAGAAATTAAACAAACTTCTTACTCATTTAACCACTGTTAAATTTATTATATTTAATATCCAAAAAACACATATTTGAAAATTGTTGAAAAAGCAACAACAACACACAAAGCAATTACGGATATCTTTTAAGTACTTTAAGAACAAAAATAATAATGAGATGATATCCGATAACCAATAACATCAAAATCAACTACCGAATCCAAATATTTGTCTAATGATTTTAGACAATTCAAAACACAAAATAATCAACAGAACTTATATACACATCCTTATAGTCCTTGTAATGAGAAATAAGAGTACATTTAATGTATATTGCTATACGTCATAAAATCCTTAACAGAATTTTGCTTGTAAGCATAAAAAAATATAATTTAAATTAATGTCACAAAAGTTGTTACCAAAAAATATATAATAACAACCGTAAGGATGACATTTTATATCTTAACGACAAAAAGTAGGACTAAGAACTTCTAATCCGCATTTGTAAAAATTCGCATTTCATTATTTTCAGCAGGATTAATTTGCAGACAACTTATGTACGACAGCATAAATTGCAAATTATGAATTATAAAACATAAGCACAACAGGACTTGAGATAAGAAACTGTTATTTGGAAAGCTAAATTTTTATCTGATTTATATTAATTGTGCACCTTATTAGACGAAACTAATTTATATTAGATTTATAGAATAATATTAACCTATTAGTGCTGACATACGCGTGTAATTCTCAAACTTTAAACGAAGTTTTATTCTCATAAACCTTTGTAAAGGTACATAAATCTATGACCAACATATAAATTTTTGCATACTTATATATATTTTATATTTGTTTATTTTGCGGACCAATCTTTCCTTCAATATTCCATTAATGCATAATATAAATTTTCTTGCCTTACATTTGCCTTAATGTACGTGCAAATTCGTAAATTTATGTATAACTTTTTTGAATTTTATGTCCTTTTGTGTAAATAGATCTCCATTAATATTCGAAACTGACGGCACACTGGCAACGACAACTGCCACTGAAGGTGAAACTGATGATGCCCAACAACAACGTCAACTATTAAGTGGTACACCTGGTGCAGTTGACAGTGAACAATCGAATCAATCAAGTGATATGGAAGAGTTGCAACATTTCGATCAAGGCAAAATGTAAATTGAAGTACCAATGCTTTCATTGGAATTGCCAAAAATATTTAATCTTTTTCGTATCATTTCATTTGAAAAGGATTAAGGCAATGACACGCACAGCGGACCATTTGAAATCTCAAGATTTTCAAGTATGCATCACAATAATTGAAGCACGACAATTACCAGGCTTAAATATGGATCCTGTAGTTTGCATACAAGTCGGAGATCAAAAAAAATACACAAGTGTGAAGGAGAGCACAAATTGTCCTTACTATAATGAGGTAATTTAAGATTGCCTATTTATTACCTAAGCAACAAATCTTAATGTCACTAATAAAAATTTATATTTACAGTATTTTGTTTTTGATTTCCATATGCCACCAGTCATGTTATTCGATAAAATTATAACGTTGTCGGTAAGTAAGTTTGTTTGCGAAATGAAACTAATTATCCACAAACATTGTAATTATTCAATTAAAACAAATTACAAAAGTGGAGCTCCAACTTGGTATATTTTGGTAAATTACTTCAGCAGTTTAAATGTACACAACCACACCTCCACACGCACACACATTTAAACAAATGTGTCCTTAGGCAAGGAGACACCTGAATGAGCTTATAACCGACAAAAGTTTGTGTTTTAGTCTGTTTTTACTGGTGTCGATTAGGGATGCTGCTTGCAGACAGTACGGCAAAAAATTAGTTAATAATGCCACAAGACAATACAGGAAGGATTAAATGTTAACATTTAAAAAAAAAACTATTGCGAAATAATGGCAGGTCCCTAAGTAAATAGAATTTGACTGATAATATCATAAGCCGCAAACTTTTCAAATTCTTAATTATAAAATCACAACTTCGTAAATAAAAGCAAATGTATACTTTAACATCACTTTGAACTGTATCAAATTTTTAAGTAAATATAATTTTAATAAAAATTCCAAGAAAGCCACTAATTTAAAGCATAAATATTGTATAGGTCACTTAATCGAACAGCTTGAAAAGTTACAAGTTCTGGGAAAACAAAACTTAACTTCTGGCTTAACTAATTAGTAAAGGCCAAGTCCTTAATTGGTTTTATTTATTTATTGCCACAAACTTTTTAAATGACATTTTCTATTCTTTGAAAGAAAGCCATCAACTTCATTATAAAAATCTTCAACAAATTAGTTGAACGCATAAATCAATAAGTTTTGCTCCCAGTACAGCTACCTTTTCTCATTTTCTGATAACTCAACTATTGCAAACGTGACTGGGAATTGTATATGCGGAAGGATATTTGATTTCAAGTTATAATTATTAAATTAATTAGTCACCTGCCAAGCACAATTACTGAATTGTGTTTTGTTTCATTTACAAAAGAAGAAAACTTAATGGTTTGAGTAATCAACGATTAGCTATAATAATCGTCAATAATCTTCTTACACATACGAGTAGAAGTGCTTTACCTTGAAAACGTAATGTTTGATGGAAAAATTGACTGCATAGTTCAAAGGTTGAAAAAAACGCTTTTAATTTCTCCAAACTAAAAAGTCGGTTATTAAAAAATATGTAGGTAAAAATTGTACAATGCCTATTAATTACATTTCTATTTGAAGATAGTTTTTTTGTCATAATACCTAAAATTTTAAATTACTTATTATCAAGAAATTAAAATTGATTTCTTAATGAATTTCTAAATGAATTACTTATTTTTAGAATAGTTAGTAATAAAAATAATTAAAAAATCTTAATAATATGATAAAAGTTAATAGTTTACACAAAAATGTCTAGGAATATAAAAATTAATATAAATTTATTTTTTTTTATTGACTTCAAAAGAAAGTATTACTTTGGCTATGGAGAGAGAGAAAGAAAAAAAATATCAATTATATTTTTTACCTCTTGTATTCATTTATTAACAAAATGTCTCTTTTCGTTCTATTTAAATCACTGTTACGTTAAAAATCCTTAAGGCATTGAATTGAACTTTAGATATTAAATTAAAATTTTGTTTTAGAAAAGACTTATAAATCAATATACCTCAATATATGATATACATAATATCTGGAATTTTTGATAAAACAATCGAATAATGATAACATATTTTAAAATGTTCAACATTTATTTTCTCGCTTTTGAACTAAACACTATTGAATTCAATACAATAATGATAACACTTCATCCAATACTTTATATACAGGTTGACTTATATACAGGCCATTTTGACATTTCATCTTTTATCTGAATATACAGATGATAATTTCGATCTGTGAATTTAATTCTTTTTACAACCCATTTGAAGCTGACGTATCAGTGATTTCTTAAAATGGTAACATAAATTCATTTCCAACTTCATTTCCAACTATTCATCGATGGATTATAGAGTTTAAACGTCTGCGTACAACTATTAAAAATGAACCACCTAGTGACCGTCCAAAAAGTGCAACAATACCATAAATCATTGACAAAATCCACGACAGTATTCGTAGAGATACAAATTTGAATAAGCTCAAAATTACTTAAACCATTGGAGTTTCAGACGAACGACTAGTCTATATTTCTAAAAAAGAATTACGTATGTAGAAGCTATTCAGAAAGTTAGTACCGTATTCATTAAGAATTCAATAAAAATTGAATTGAAAAGAAATTATTCGTAGTAACCTGCAGCATTTTGAGCAGAGTAAAATTAATTTTGTTTGTCGTTTTATAACTATGGATGAGACCTGAATCTACCATCATGATCCTTAACTAAAAAACCTTTGTAGTGGACTGAAGTTAATTATTCAGCTCTAAGCAGATAAAGTCAGAAACATCGGCAAAAAAATTTATACGAATTGCTTGAACACACACCATATTTCCCAGATCTGGATCCGTCTAGCTTTTTCTTCTTCAAAAATTTGAACCTATTCCTTCATGGAAAGGGTGGAACAGTATATTGCAAAGCTTCCGAAAAATCATTACGGACATGGTATAAAATTATTAAAGGATCCCTGAAATAATTGTGTTGAAGTTGCGGTAGACTATTTTGACTAATTTTATTAAAAAATTAAGACTATTTCACATTTACTTTCAAAACTTTTCAAAAAACCGTTTATATTGTGAGCTGTCTGAGATAGGGCTTTCAACTCCTTTAGCAGATTGACTTTATCGCAGAACTTCTACTGTAGTCACTGTAGAAAATTCCAGATTTTGTACAATCAGAACTGCAGCAGTTAGAAGAAAGATGTTGTAAAAGAAATAACTGAATATTCCTTTGCTGATATGTAGGTCTGAGAAGATTGATACATTCCACTGCAGTTGTCTACGGACTAATTTGTTTAACGGATATCATAAATATGAATTCTTAAAATAAAGTCTTTACTTGGAGTCGCATATCAAAGTCTGTTATAACAAAATGGTAATTGGACTACTGTTGGAACTCTGCCTTCACTTAAACCATCCAATCCATGTAAAAAAACCATTCTGATTTATTAACTAAAAGTCATGTTGTCATAATATTCTATCACATACTGCTTGAAGATGTTTTCTTTCAAAAAATCATAGGTTTCTATATAATTATTAACTGATGTTACATGGTTTTTAAAATTCTCTTTTATATTATCTGTCTTATATCGATTTATTATTCTTAAGAAATATTTTAAATCTTTATAAAATCAAGTCATTAATTTAATTAAAATTTCCTTATAAATCACACATTTATTTCAAAAAATTAGAAACAAATACTTATATTAACAAACTAAGAAATATTAAAAAATTTTTATTATTACCCTTAACTTAATGAACATATCAGGTCATACAATCAAGGAAGTTTCTACGTTCTGGTACGCTTGTGGGTTCATTTAAAATAGACTTATCAACCGTCTATGATGCGCCTGGTACTTAAATAATTACAATTAATATCGTTATGCTCTTTTTTTTATAAATGTTATCAATATATGTTTAATGTATGTATGTAATGCATATGTTATGTTGAAAGTTTAACTACTGAACAGAATTTTATGTCATTTTATTTAATTACTACTTAAAGCATATCTCTTGAATTACAAAAAAAAAAAAAAAGAAAAACTAAAAATATATCAAAATAAATGGAAAATTTCCATCTTCATTGAATTTGCCAAACTTCTATTTATTGAACTTTAATATATTTGATTGTAATGATGTTTCTACTCTCTTTCTTTTCTTTCTTTCTGGTTTATTTCTTCATGTTTTTCATTCAAATACGT
This sequence comes from Teleopsis dalmanni, assembly GCF_002237135.1. NCBI lineage: Eukaryota > Metazoa > Arthropoda > Insecta > Diptera > Diopsidae > Teleopsis > Teleopsis dalmanni. The sequence goes on from NC_051846.1 coordinate 171,958,837, forward strand.
TTTTTACTCTATTTATTTACTTTTGATATTCTAAAAAATTCAATTCAAAACTTTAAATAAACAAAAACAAAAATGAAATATTTTACAACTTTCCAAAATCAAAATTCTATTATATACTTAATATGCAAACCTTGCCCGCATTTTACACACACAAACCTACAAACACATGTAAACACCATGGCAATAATAACATATTAATTCGAAATTCAATAAAAACCAAACATAATAAAAAATTCATGAAAAATAACACCAAAGGTG
>NC_051846.1:171959194-171966075 GCF_002237135.1 Teleopsis dalmanni
ACCAAATATTGTGAAATGGAATCCACAACAACAATTCTTGTGTCGGCTTTAAGCACACAATTTGTGGTTTTCGTTCAGTTGAAGTTTACTTGTTGTTTGCAGCGGTCGAAAGCGGAAGAAAGTCGTCGTACGCTTTTCACTAAATAATTTGCATTATAAAGGTGCTTTTGTTGTTTAATTAAAAATAATTTGTTTATAACTTAGTTTGAACGATACATAAATACACTTACTTATCGTAAAAAAAAGATAATATACTAAACGCGAAAAGTCGAGAAAAAATACAACGCGACAAAAACAAAAGGTACAACACAAGAAATTAAATTAGTGAATGTGAGTGTTTCTGCTGCTTTTATTTTTGGTTTGTTTTTATTTTTGTGTCACTTAAATATTTACTTTGCACCTTGAAAAAGTGAAAAAATAATAAGACATTTACTAATATTGAATATATTCCAAGTCGTAATAATTTTTTTTTTTTAATAAAAAGGTTTGAACTTTCACTGCTGGATGCTTTATATTTTTTTTTAGATGAAAATTTTTAGTTTATCTTTACTGCGTGACTCATAAAACGTTCGGACACACATTAAGATTTACTCATCAGACTTTTTCTTATTTACTTTTTTTTTTGTTAAGTTAAGTAAATTCATTTCCACATAATTTTTTATTCTAATTGCTTTTATTTTGTTTTCTAAGATTTTATTCATAAAAAGATTACTCAGTTTGTTATTATTTCGCAATAAAGAAAAATATTTAAATTATCTTGAATTGTGATAATTTTTTAGTAATTGTTTTATTTTACAATGTTAATGTTAACGAAGTTTTTCTTCTCGAGAAAATGCGGTTTCCATTCAAGTTTTCACTACGGGAAGTTTTGTGCTTCATTTAAAAAAATGCGTCTGATTTTGTGGATACTGTATGGCTTCAATACGTTCAACTAGATTTGTTTATTCCACAGGTGGTCAATTTGTTCAATGACTTCTACAAGTGTGGAATTAATCCAAAAAATTCAAAAATTCATTAAAAATTGCGGCTTTTTCAAAGTTGTGAATAAAAAGTATTTTATTTTATATATTTTAAAATAAATATAATATACATATTTATTAAATATTTATATAATATATATTACTATATATATAATAATAATTATATATATTTAATGATAATTATATATATATAATAATAATTATATGTATATGTAAAAATAATATTTATTATTATTATCATATTTTTATTATATATATTTATTATATATTTTTATATATATTATTATATATATGATAATAATTAAATATATATGATAATAATTATACAGTCAAAGTTCGATAACTCGAATTTTCTACAACTCAAACTAAAAAGAGTGCAACAGGGTTTTAGAGAACAAATTACTTACAATTCTGCTTCCTTAACTCGAACTTCTTTAACTCGAATTTCTTCATAACTCGAATAAAAATATTGTCACGTGCCAATTGGAATATGTGAAAGTGCATTCTATAAGTCAAATTTTGTTTTAAGTATGAATCCATTCTGGTGTTAGGGAAAGTTTCTTTTTCCAAACCAATGAAATTGTACATGAGTCTTTCAAGAATGAAGTAGAAGACTTATTCAAAATTTTAATTTTTTATTTTTAAACGTATGATACTACAACTTATAATACCATAAGGCTTGAAATAAATTAGAATCTTTTTTAATTGAAAATGAGGAAAAAAATTAAAATCTCAAACACTAATTTCTGAATATTTTCACTATAATTTCTGTTTGAAGTCTCCATAGGTCGAACCTTTTCTTTGCAAAATGGTATCTCGAGTTATGAAAGTTAGACCGTATATTAATATTATTATATTATTTATATTATATATATATATATATATTATATATTTGTTATATATTTATAAATATATATTTATATTTACATACAATTTTATATTTAATTGATCAAATAAAAATACTTATTTTTTTTATCAGTAAAGCATGTCTAATACTTAACAGCAAAAAAATTAATACACACTTGTCAATTGTTGTTGTCTAAAATTAAATCTAAAAATTACAAATTATAAAAATCACTACAAAATGCTGCAATTAGACAGCATTTAAATTCCATGAAAATAAAATGCTACATCAATTTAAATAAAAATAATTGATTTCAGAAAAATAAAAAACTATATTGAAAAAGTTATATTTTATTCAAAATATTTAGTTAAAAATTTATTTATTTAGTTTAAAATAAAAAAAAAATATTTATTGCATCAAAAATTCAATTCACGTTTCTATTGAAACAAAAGTTTCTATCAAGAAAATAATTTCTTTCCTCATAACTAACGTTAAAAATCCATTTTAATATAAATAATTTCTATATTTACATAATATTAATAAGATTTAGTAATGATAATTATTAAATATAAACAAATTATTTACTGCATAAATAATTCATTTTACTTACAAAAAACTCTCTATTAAAACAATAGTTTCTATTAAGAAAATAGAAACTATAGAAAAATAGAATTTTATTGATAATTAATATAAATAATTCCTATATATAATATTAATAAGTTTTAGTAATGATAATAAATAATTCATTTCATCATTTCTGACCTTAAATTCAATTTAAATTATTAATTTAATAACTCAATAGTTTCATTTAACATTTTTTTTGATTTCAAAAAATTTTTATTATTATTATGCCGATTTAATTAACTTCTCTTTATTAGTTAAAAACATCAGCGAAATGAGTTAAATAGATGAGTATGAAATTAGTAAAAAATTTCATGAAGGTCTGTTTCACTTATATTTTTTGTTATAAAACAGAAAACTTGTGTCAATAATTTTAAAATATTTTTGTAGAGAATTTCTCATTAATATTCAAGTCTACATCATATTCAAAGTAGAATAATTTACGCTGAAATACTTGGAAGGTATTACAGAGATTTTATTTGACTAAACTCTGGTCTCAATGAACATTCTTACTGAATATATAATTTTTCTAAAGCCCCAATATTATATTTATCATTATTTGAAACATCTTAATTCATTTAAGTCATACACCTTTCTTGAATAAACAAAATTTCAATATAACCGAAACCTTGAAACTCTTCTAGCAGACATTACTATGAAGAACTATATTACTATGCAAAAATGATAGTTCTATCTTATCCTAAATGAACACTTAATAAATAGACTATTTTTGTATTCATTATTATATCCAATAACTTCACTCTTTTAGGATCTTATACCGTTAATGAACGAACCAAAGTTGGTCCACAATTAATTTAAAAGAGTACTCACTTTATTTGAAACTTATAAACTCTCCTAACAAACAGTTTTATTGAATTAAATATACCAACTTTCGAAATTTTTTTTATTTTATTTAATAAACTTTTATTTATTATTATTTCCAACAATTTAACTATTACCGTTCATCCAACGTGAATGAACAAAAGTTGATTAACAATGAGTATTCGCGTAAAAGAGTTTTCGCTATATTCGAAACTTATAAAATCAATTAACGGATAGTTCTATTGAACTTTATTGAACTCTAAATAGACAATTTTTCTAAAACCAAATCTTTTTTTTTTTGTATTTATCATTATTTGGAGCAACTAAATTAACCCCTTTTAGCTCGTACTTCCCTAAAGAACGAAAATTTGACTCACAATGAGTGTTCGCTTAAAAGAATTTTCACGGTATTCGAAAATTTTGAAATGTCTAAACGGATAGAACTAGTAGAGGTGTTCGTTTACTAGATCTATTCATTAAGATATTTCAAAATCTTCGAATGGAATGCACAATGTTTCTAAAACCAAATTTTATTTTTGGTTACTATTGGTTATTGATGAGGGAGTGATAACCGTTAAGAGAGTTTTCACTGTATTCGAATATTATAACAGTTGAAATTTCATATTATATGCTTTTTATAAAAAAATATTTTTTATTCACATATTTTGTTTTATTTTTCATTTTTTTTTTTTTTTTGAGCATTAATTTTTTTTGACTATAAGCACTTTTTACTTTAACTACCGCGACTCTTCATATTATCTTTATTATTATTTTTTATAAAGTATATATGCTTACATTCGCAAGTATAAATTTCAGAAAATGTAAAGTTTATTAAAAATTAAATAAAAATATCTACAAGCACCAATGTCAATAAATATTAACGTCACTAAATAAAGTAACTTAGAATTTTTTAATTTTTGATCAATAAATTTATTTTTTTCAAGCTTATTATTTCATTAATAATATTCCTTTCTAGAGTAATTTTTTAAGTTTTAGATATATATGTATAGTAGACTCAACAAATCAGTTCTAAAGAATTTGATTAATGGAAAATCAAATATATAATATAAATATAAATAAAATAAATGTATATTGTAGACGCAAAGAATCAGTTCTAAAGAATTAATTTAATGAGGAATCAATTTACACTGGATTTCGTATAATTTTCTCATTATTGTGATCATTGAACATGTGAAATGGGGCATTATCCTAGTAAAAGAGAAACTTTTTTTTCTTCAGTTAAAGTCCTATTTCGCAATTTCTTCTATCCATCACAACAATAATGCCATATAATATTTGTTAATAATTTTTTTTCCATAATCGATGAATCCATCATGAAGTATGTTATGAGGAGCAAAACCCTACCACCTTGACATTTGCATTTTTGTTTGCTTTCAGCGGCTTTCACTGGATGCCGTTCACTAACTGTGACAGTGGATTTGACACTGAAGTGCAGTGATATATTCATATTTTACCTGTTGTCATATATCACATGAAAAAGTCTTTTTGTTGTACTAAAATAACTTTAGCTCTAGTAAATGTGTTAGATTTTGTGCAAAGAAGTAGGAACAGATAGGAAAACTCGCTTTAATAACCAACTACAGATATGTTAATTGATAGAAGAAAAATTCTTTAACAAAAAAAGGTATTAAAGAGGTAAAGAGGTATTAATCGGTGCTATCATTCAGCACAGATTAAGAACTCTTCTCCAAATTTAGTTCTGGAATTTGTTCAAAAAGCTTTAAAGAGTTTTGTAAAATTTAAAGTGCATTTTGGACAATAGAACTGAATGCCGCAATACTGACAGTTGTGTGAATTAACGACATTAGTTTTTTTTAACAAAAGATAAAAGAGATATTAATACTTTAAAAAGTGGTAAATTATTTCAAAATTAACTTTGAATTACCCTAGTTTTCTAACTCATTTAAAAACAAAAACACATTAGTCATCAAGTTCAGGGATGTTTAATGGTCTGAAGCTACATGGATGAATCATTTTTAATAAATTAAGGCAATGTTGTTTTGATTGGGCTTCTGTTTTGCAATTTATTTTGATATATTTTTTTTATTATACTGTGGTTTAAATAATTATATACAAAGCATAAAAATTCCTACCATTTGTAGAAACTATTTTTAACTTCCCAATTCAAACTCAAATATTACTAAAATATTAGTTGACTGTTCATGTGTCAGTTACTAATTGTTGAAAATATTGTTTACAAATCGTTCTAATATAAATATATTATGACAACATATTTATAATAACACGCACGTGGGCTATTAACCCATTAGAATATCTTGTTTAGCATTGTTACCCTAATAATTACTTAATAGCTGACTAGGCAAGACTGCAATTTACAGCAATCTAACCAATTATTTCATTTTATTTGTTGTCCACAAACTAAAACAAATATAAAGTATAGAACCAAATAGAAACTATACCTTATTTGTTTCTATAGTTCACTACAAATAGACATATTAAGTATCGTCAATTTAAGAGTAGTTGTTAAAACTTAAAATTATTTCCCATAGCATTTCACCATTAAAGTGGTTTTCGTACTTGACTTTCAAATATAGTAATAAATACTACTTTTCATACCAACAATTTCTTGCAAAATTTTCTCTTCTGTTCACTATTTTCCAACATTCAAGGACTTTTCCCAGACATCCCCATTTTTGTCGATATTTCTAAATGTCCTTCAGTTTGTTAACAATAAATGGCGCCATGACTAATCACAACTCTGCTACTCTCTCTACTCTATTGACTGATAGTAGCTAATGTATTTGTTTTCTATGGCAATGAAATGATATTCTGTAAACAAAAAACGCACATCTGTTTAAATTTACATAATGTTTAAGTACAAAAATATTTTCTAGAATATATGGTATATGTGTGAAAATAAAAGAACATACCTATATCAACAAAAATATATTTTTTAAAAGATATTAATGCCCTAATATCGATGATAATTTCACAGTTAAATTAGCTGGTTCTTATTTTATAACACCTTATTCTTCACTGTTGTATTTTTCGCTTTGTATCATAGTACTAGCTTTTATTTCGCACGAAAAATTGTCACGAGACTCGATATAAAAAAATATTCCACAAAATGTGGACATTATAGAACATTTTTTTTATATGAAGTTTTATGTCAATTTTTCATGCGAAATGGATCTTAGTACTAGACTTAGGGTATCAAAATATTGTCCTCAAAAACTACAATATAACAATTTTCAATTAATACTTAACTCACACGAGTTAAACTGAAAAATTTTGAGATTTTGCTCAATAAATAAGTTGACATAAATTGATTTAAATAATCTATGTATATTTAAAGAAGAATGGAGGTTTTAATTTGCAGAACTTCCAATCAAATGACAAGAACCAACAAAATAAATATAGCTTCGACGAAATCGAAAATACATTAAATAAAATGAGAATTTAAAACAAAAAATCTTAATTATCTCAAAAAAAATGGTGTTTACAGCCCCAAGTGACGAGATCGGTAACCCAGTCACACGTAATGTCTTCTGTTGTTCCCGCTTTACGTTATTATTTTTGGGGCAGTCCCAAGAGTTTGATACTCCAGATCGTATTAAATAACGACTAATACA